>NC_084566.2:29401624-29516624 GCF_033978685.3 Nerophis lumbriciformis | reverse complement strand
CGAGGTTGGGTCGCGGGGGCAGCAGCCTAAGCAGTGCTGCATGGGATTCTGTGTATTTGTTCTGTTGTGTTTATGTTGTGTTTCGGTGCGGATGTTCTCCCGAAATGTGTTTGTCATTCTTGTTTGGTGTGGATTCACAGTGTGGCGCATATTTGTAGCGGTGTTAAAGTTGTTTATACGACCGCCCTCAGTGTGACCTGTATGGCTGTTGTAAGCGAAGGCCGCATACAACATGTGACTGGGCTGGCACGCAGACAGTATGATGAAAAAGCGGACGCGACGACAGGTTGTAGAGGACGCTAATAAAGGCAGTGCCATCACGGCACGCCCTCAATATTGTTGTCCGGGTGAAAATCGGAGAACATTTGCCCCGGGAGATTTCCGGGAGAGGCACTGAAATCCGGCCGGGAAAATCGGGAGGGTCGGCAAGTATGCAGCTGAGCCGTATCAGTGGCTCCGGAGCCGCGGGTTGCAGACCCCTGGTGTAGGGGGAAAAAAAGTTCACGAAAAAGAACCGATGTCTTTCGTCCACCTATGCATTCTCCCGTCTCGTGCGGTCAACAAATTCCCCCGTCTCGTTTTGCAGTCTTAATAATTAATAGGAGTGTGTTGTAAATACAAACCCACCTAACACGAAGACAGCCTGCACCTGGAAAAACCTAAAGAAGGCGCTTCAGTCTGCATGTAATAAAGCAAAGCTTCGGCCTGTAAACACAAGGTACTGTACGTGTCTTGTGATTGACTGGGGGACCGAAAGTTACAGCGTTATAGAAAAGTGATACATGGATTTAAAAAAAAAAAAGGGATGTAGTGCAACAATAGTGCTTTGATGTTTATAATGATTTTTCCACAGCAGTCAGTCTGACATAGAATAATACATCAATAACTTGGTAGGACACATACTGTGACTCTATTAGATGCGATTATGAGAAGGACACAAAAGGTGTATTATTGTGAGAATAACGACCAGGAGGTTTGGACCATGTTGGAAAATGGGTTGAAGAATGGACGGATATTGATTTCTTTAGTTGTGAAGTGTTTATTTTTTTTATTCATCAAATATAGAAATCCTGTTGCCTTCCAGAAATGTTGATATTGTTGAGTTTACCAGCACTTTTCTCTTTTTCTATTTTTACTCTGCCAAATGTTTGCTCTCTCTCTCGCATATTGATGTCGTCTAAATAGGAGCCTTATACTCTCGGACCTCATATCGGTAACTCCTGTCAATTAGCTGACTAATAGCAAACAAGCCAATACATAATATTATCTCCAGACTTCTGTTCCATTTGTCTTTAAGTGGGAAGGAAATCCTGGCCGGTTATCATCTTAATTAGTCAATAGTCTATGCGCTTTTTAAGCCCCTGAAAATGGAAGCACACTGCATAAAATGTCTGACTCTGAGTGGTAAAATCCATTGTTTTATCCTCTTAATCTTGTACTTTTTTTTAAAGAATAAGAATATAAATAATAATAATAATAAGATAATAGTAATATTAATTAGAGATTTCCGATAATATCGGACTGCCGATATTATCGGCCGATAAATGCTTTAAAATGTAATATCGGAAATTATCGGTATCTGTCTCAAAAAGTAAAATTTATGACTTTTTAAAACGCAGCTGTACGGAGTGGTACACGGACGTAGGGAGAAGTATACTTGCCAACCCCCCCGATTTTCCCGGGAGACTCCCGAATTTCAGTGCTCCTCCCGAAAAACTCCCGGTGCAACCATTCTCCTGAATTTCTCCCGATTTCCATCCATACAATAATATTGGGGGCAGTGTCTTTGCGTGCCGGCCCAATCACATAATATCTATGGCTTTTCACACACACAAGCCATACAGGTCACACTGAGGGTGGCCGTATAAACAACTTTAACACTGTTACAAATATCCACCGCACTGTGAACCCACACCAAACAAGAATGACAAGCGCATTTCGGGAGAACAACCGCACCGTAACACAACATAAACACAACAGAACAAATACCCAGAATCCCCTTGCAGCACTAACTCTTCCGGGACGCTACAATATACACCCCCCGCTACCCCCTAGTCCCCCCCACCACCTCAACCCCGCCCCCTCAAACCCCGCCCACCTCAACCTCCTCATGCTCTCTCAGGGAGAACATGTCCCAAATTCCAAGCTGCTGTTTTGAGGCATGTTAAAAAAAATAAATGCACTTTGTGACTTCAATAATAAATATGGCAGTGCCATGTTGGCATTTTTTTTCCATTACATTGTTTAATGCATCCAGCGGAGCATCACAACAAAATTAGGCATAATAATGTGTTAATTCCACGACTGTTTATATCGGTATCAGTTGATATCGGAATTGGTAATTAAGAGTTGGACAACGTCGGGATATTGGCAAAAAATCCATTATCGGACATCTTTAGTCACAATATGTTTTATTCATATTATATTCATAAACTCAAAAAATATGTCCCTGGACACATGAGAACTTAAATTATGACCAATGTATGATCCTGTAACTACTTGGTATCGGAATGATACTTACATTTGTGATATCATCCTAAACTAATGTAAAGTATCCAAACAACAGAAGAATAAGTGATTATTACATTTTAACAAAGCGTAGATAGAACATGTTGAAACAGAAAAGTAAGCAGATATTAACAGTAAATGGACAAGTAGATTAATAATCAATTTTTACAGCTTGTTCTTTATAATTTTGACAAAATAATAGAATGTGGAATGACACAATATGTTACTGCATACGTCAGCAGACTAATTAGGAGCCTTTGTTTGCTTACTTACTAATAAAAGACAAGTTGTCTTGTATGTTCACTATTTTATTTAAGGAAACACTTGCAATAAGAAACATATGTTTAATGTACCCTAAGATTTTTTGTTAAAATAAAGCCAATAATGCAATTTTTGTGGTGCCCTTTATATAGAAAAGTATCAAAATACATTTTGGTACCGGTACCAAAATATTGGTATGGAAACAACTTCAGATGTCTGATACCATCGGACTGCCGATATTATCGGACGATAAATGCTTTTAAATGTAATATCGGAAATTATCGGTATCGGTTACAAAAAGTAAAATGTATGACTCTTTAAAACGCCGCTGTGTACACGGACGTAGGGAGAAGTACAGAGCGCCAGTAAACCTTAAGGGCACTGCCTTTGCGTGCCAGCCCAGTCACATAATATCTACGGCTTTTCACACACACAAGCGAATGCAAGCATACTTGGTCAACAGCCATACAGGTCACACTGAGGGTGGCCGTATAAACAACTTTAACACGGTTACAAATATGCGCCACACTGTGAACCCACACCAAACCAGAATGACAAACACATTTCGGGAGAACATCCGCACCGTAACACAACATAAACACAACAGAACAAATACCCAGAACCCCTTGCAGCACTAACTCTTCCGGGACGCTATAATATACACCCCCCGCTACTTCCTACCCTCCCAACCCCGCCCACCTCAACCTCCTCATGCTCTCTCAGGGAGAGCATGTCCCAAATTCCAAGCTGCTGTTTTGAGGCATGTTAAAAAAAATAAATGCACTTTGTGACTTCAATAATAAATATGGCAGTGCCATGTTGGCATTTTTTTTCCATAACTTGAGTTGATTTATTTGGGAAAACCTTGTTACATTGTTTAATGCGTCCAGCGGGGCATCACAACAAAATTAGACATAATTATGTGTTAATTCCACGACTGTATATATCGGTATCGGTAATTAAGAGTTGGACAATATCGGAATATCTGCAAAAAAGCCATCATCGAACATCTCTGGAAACAATCCTATTTTTCAGTAAAAAAATAAATCATGACGTCCCCTGTCATTCATTAAGTGGAATTTTACCTGCATTTGTTCACACATAAAGGGGCCCTACGCAAAATGGATGGTTTGCGAAAAGGAAGGGGCGAGCATTAAAATGACATATCTTTGGTCGTCTTCTTTGTATTGTCATACTGAAGTTATTTTTGTACTGCTCACTCAGCATGACATGCGTAAAGACGAGTGTCCTGCGGTTTTACGGTCAACTTTCGGAGCTCATTTAGGTCGATTGTTTTTGTTTGGTGGTTCTCCCTGCCACAGAAGAGAATACACAGTCACGCTTCCACCACAGCGAGGCAGATTATCCAGCCGACTCCGTCATGAACATCTTTCACTGCACTGTATTGTAATGTTTACTGGGGTTTTTTTTTTTGTTTTTTTTTGGCACCGCCAACAAAATCCCATGGCAGACGATTGTAACAGGCTCAGGCTGCAAGCTTAGTTGCATGCACGAAACACAAGCGACACTTTTATCTGCATGGCGAGATACCAGCAGTTGTAATTGAAGTGTAACCTCTAACTCAGTTTGAAATGCAAGGAGAGTTAACTTTCGTTAAAAAAAAAAAAAAAAAAAACACAGTGGAGGGAAATGTTTTAAGATTTTAAATGCAAAATCCTGTGAATCTCTCAAAGAGTTCAGTTGACTTTCCTCACTGCAAAAACTGAAATCTAAGTAAGATTAAATATCTCAAATAAGGGTGATATTTGCTTATTTTCTGTCTGATAAGATAATTCTTCTCACTAAGCAAATTTTATGTTAGTGTTATGCTTGTTTTAAGGGTTTTGGTCCTAAATGATCTCAGTAAGATATTACAGCTTGTTGCTGAGATTTGATGACCTATATTGAGTAAAACATGCTTGAAACTAGAATATCAACTGTTGCAAAGCTGTGTCAACACTCACTAGTATACAACTACTTTTAAAAAGTAATAATTTCTTATTTCAAGCATGTAAAAAAAAAAATTCTGACATTGACACAATTGTGTCTCATAATTAAAACAGATGACAGCCAAATGGACTTTGCTGTTTTATTTTCAATGAAACAATAGAAAAGACGTACTCATATAGTGGTACACTTGTTATTAGTGAGAATATACTTATTTTAAGGTATTTTTGGCTTCACTGAGGTTAGCTAATTTGACTTGTTTTGGAAAGTCTTGACAAGCCAAATGTTCTTGTTCTATTGGCAGATAATTTTGCTTAGTTCAAATAAAATACCCTTAATTTTTGTACTTTTTTTTCTTTCTTGTTTTTGAACTTTTTGCAGTGCTTTCTATTTATCAGCCGTCTAGGGCAGTGTTTTTCAACCTTTTCTGAGCCAAGGCACATTTGTTGCGTTGAAAAAAATCCTTAAACGAAACACAGTTGACAGTTAAAAGTCGTTGTCGCAATTGTTGGATACGACTTTAAACCATAACCAACCATGCATCACTATAGCTCTTGTCTCAAAGTAAGTGTACTGTCACAACCTGTCACATCACCCCCTGACTTATTTGGACTTTTTTGCCGTTTTCCTGTGTGTAGTGTTTTAGTTCTTGTCTTGCGCTCCTATTTTGGTGGCTTTTTCTCTTTTTTTTGGTATTTTCCTGAAGCAGTTTCTGGTCTTCCTTTGAGCGACATTTCCCTTTGTTTTAGCAATCAAGAATATTTCAGTTGTTTTTATCCTTCTTTGTGGGGACATTGTTGATTGTCATGTCATGTTCGGATGTACATTGTGGACGCCGTCTTTGCTCCACAGTAAGTTTTTGCTGTCGTCCAGCATTCTGTTTTTGTTTACTTTGCAGCCAGCTCAGTTTTAGTTTCGTTCTGCATAGCCTTCCCTAAGTTTCAATGCATTTTCTTCGCGCATACTTGCCAACCTTGAGACCTCCGATTTCGGGAGGTGGGGGTGGGGGGCGTGGTCGGGGGTGGGGCAGGGCGTGGTTGGGGGCGTGGTTAAGAGGGGAGGAGTATATTGACAGGTAGAATTCACCAAGTCAAGTATTTCATACATACCGTATTTTCCGCACCATAAGCCGCCCCGTGTTATAAGCCGCGCCTTCAATGAACGGCATATTTCAAAACTTTGTCCACCTATAAGCCGCCCCGTGTTATAAGCCGCATCTAACTGCGCTAAAGGAATGTCAAAAAAACAGTCAGATAGGTCAGTTAAACTTTAATAATATATTAAAAACCAGCGTTCTAACAACTCTGTTCACTCCCAAAATGTACGGTAATGTGCAAATGTGCAATCACAAACATAGTAAAATTCAAAATAGTGCAGAGCAATAGCAATAACTTAATGTTGCTCGAACGTTAATGTCACAACACACAAAATAAACATAGCACTCACTTTCTGAAGTTATTCTTCATTCATAAATCCCTCGAATTCTTCTCCTACGGTGTCCAAATTAAAAAGTTGGGCGAATACGGATCCAAAATGGCCGGCTCCGTCTCGTCGAAGTCATCAGAGTCAGTGTCGCTGTTGTTTTTCCAGCAGTTCCGTGAATCCTGCCTTCCGGAAAGCTCGGACCACAGTTGAGACCGAAATATCCGCCCAGGCATTTACGATCCACTGGCAGATGTTGGCGTATGTCGTCCGGCGCTGTCTCCCTGTCTTAGTGAATGTGTGTTCGCCTTCGGTCATCCATTGTTCCCACGCCGTTCGCAGTCATGCTTTAAATGCCTTGTTGACACCAATATCGAGCGGTTGGAGTTCTTTGGTTAATCCACCCGGAATGACGGCGAGTGTTGTATTTGTGTACTTCACTTGTTTTTTGACACCATCTGTGATGTGGGCGCGCATGGAGTCGTATATCAACATGGACGGAGCTGCGTGAAATAAGCCACCCGGCCTCTTCGCGTAAACTTCCCTTAACCACTCGCTCATCTTTTCTTCATCCATCCATCCCTTCGAGTTAGCTTTTATGATGACACCGGCTGGAAAGTTCTCTTTTGGCAAGGTCTTCCTTTTGAATATCACCATGGGTGGAAGTTTCTGGCCATTAGCATGGCAAGCTAGAACCACAGTGTGTCGCTTAGTAGGAGCCATTTTGTGGTCTTTACAGATGTAAACACACAAAGGAAATGAAACGTAATACCCGCGCCCTTCTTCTTCTATGGGGGCGGGTGCTTACCTTGGCGGTTGCTTACCGTAGAAGAAGAAGCACTTCCTCTTCTACGGGGAAAAAAGATGGCGGCTGTTTACCGTAGTTGCGAGACCTAAACTTTATGAAAATGAATCTTAATATTAATCCATATATAAAGCGCACCGGGTTATAAGCCGCACTGTCAGCTTTTGAGTAAATTTGTGGTTTTTAGGTGCGGCTAATAGTGCGGAAAATACGGTATATATATTTATATATATATATATCCTGAAAATATGCAAACAAAACTGTGTTTGGATAATTGATACCTCAAACTTGCATAAATAAATATTAAGGAATATAACATAACTTGGCTTCTGAGAGCTTCAAAATGTAATGAATAAAATGCTAAAGTTGTTGATAAACAAGCAATTATTTTTAATGATTAAATATGGTCATTTTAAATGAATTACTATGATAATTTAAAATTAATTATTTCAAATATGTTTATTTTAATGTATAATTCTATGGCTGGATGTAATAAGGAGTCAGAAAAAAATAAAAATAAAAATACAATTAATTTTGATGTTTTTAGCAAAATATAGTAAAAATGCATTTATTTTTTTAATTTTTTAATTAATAAATATATTTATTTTTAGGTAAGATAAACATAATACAATTTATCTCTAGTCTGGATGATTTAGTTCTTGTCACCCTGTTGCCCTCCCATCGTGAAAAAAGGCTGTCCTCACTCAGGTGCGCATGGAGCTGGAGGGGGCGTGGCCTCTAGCTCCGGCTGAAAATCGGGAGATTTTCGGGAGAATATTTGTCCCAGGATGTTTTCGGGAGAGGCGCTGAATTTCGGGAGTCTCCCGGAAAATTCGGGAGGGTTGGCAAGTATGCGGCACTCACCTTTTGTTTATTTTTGGTTGAAGCATTGGACACCTTTTTACCTGCACGCTGCCTCCCGCTGTTTCCGACATCTACAAAGCAATTAGCTACCTGCTGCCACCTACTGATATGGAAGAGTATTACACGGTTACTCTGCCGAGCTCTAGACAGCACCGACCCTCAACAACAACACATCATTTGCAGACTATAATTACTGGTTTGCAGAAAATGTTTTCAACCCAAATAGGTGAAATTAGATAATCTCCCACAGGGGTTGACAAACACTGGTCTAGAGAACGCGCACACTCAAGAAGGAATGATCCCGCAAACAATTAAGAAGCTAAAGTAATCTCATCATTAGTAAAAGTGTTCTTTGCCTCCAAACGCCAGTTCTCATGCTTCTTCCCGTCCACAGCTGCACGGCGAATAGCCCTAAATGACCACTGTGGCTAATTTAATATAATTTTTTTCTCAACTATTTCCCTTTTAAAGGCACTAATGCGGTCTCAGGCCTTTGACTGAATCATGGTAATCACTCAATGGATCTCAGGGAGACGCTGCCGGTTTTATTGGAGGAAAATGGCTTTTAGTTCTTTATCATGCTCTCAGTAATGTCTCTGACTTTTTTTTTCTCCCACCCCCCCTCGCCCGCAGACAAGAAATACATTTACATAGAAATGTTGAATACGCCGTTTGAATGCACGCTATAGTGAGGATCGTCACCTGGGTCTTTCCATCATCGCAACTTTTCAGGATGATACATGTCGATGATTAGTGATACTGTAACAATCCACATTCTTTCACTGCGATTATTTCCATGCGTTCCTGTGTGACGTGGAGTTGTGTCAGCACATCTATTATCATTTGCAATCTGCGCTGCTGGGAAATTGTTGTAGTTTGTCACAGTTTAATAGCTAAATCTAAATTGTAATTTGCAACAATAGGGTCGCTTATCACAGCACTCACCCACCCACCAGCCTCTTCATTAGGTTCTCATGCACTCTATCGAATGCATGAAATTGTGATTTTTACCAAGAGACTATTGCTCACTTTTGATTGAACACGAGAGGGTCAACATACAAAGCACAATCTTGAAAAAAACGTTTGTGGAAGTCGCTTCCTAGCGGTCCCACTAACAGACACTTCACAGGAGCCAAGCGTGCCGTTTTAACAAAGTTTTAATGCGCATATGTTTTTATCAAAGTCTTTTTGGTTCGCAGAACGTGACCTTTCAGTCACGTCCGTATCCTCTCTACCTATCTGCTCTTGGCCGCTCGCTGTTAAAGGGGAACATTATCACCAGACCTATGTAGGCGTCAATATATACCTTGATGTTGCAGAAAAAAGACTATATATTTTTTTAACCGATTTCCGAACTCTAAATGGGTGAATTTTGGCGAATTAAACGCCTTTCTATTATTCGCTCTCGTCACATCGGGAAGCAATCCGCCATTTTCTCAAACACCGAGTCAAATCAGCTCTGTTATTTTCCGTTTTTTCGACTGTTTTCCGTAACTTGGAGACATCATGCCTCGTCGGTGTGTTGTCGGAGGGTGTAACAACACGAACAGGGACGGATTCAAGTTGCACCAGTGGCCCAAAGATGCGAAAGTGGCAAGAAATTGGACGTTTGTTCCGCACACTTTACCGACGAAAGCTATGCTACGACAGAGATGGCAAGAATGTGTGGATATCCTGCGACACTCAAAGCAGATGCATTTCCAACGATAAAGTCAAAGAAATCTGCCGCCAGACCCCCATTGAATCTGCCGGAGTGTGTGAGCAATTCAGGGACAAAGAACCTCGGTAGCACGGCAAACAATGGCGGCAGTTTGTTCCCGCAGACGAGCGAGCTAAACCCCCTGGATGTCTTGGCTCACACCGTCCCTTATGCCACCGAAGATGATCAAGAGAAGAATATCGACCCTAGCTTCCCTGGCCTGCTGACATCAACTCCAAAACTGGACAGATCAGCTTTCAGGAAAAGAGAGCGGATGAGGGTATGTCTACAGAATATATTAATTGATGAAAATTGGGCTGTCTGCACTCTCAAAGTGCATGTTGTTGCCAAATGTATTTCATATGCTGTAAACCTAGTTCATAGTTGTTAGTTTCCTTTAATGCCAAACAAACACATACCAATCGTTGGTTAGAAGGCGATCGCCGAATTCGTCCTCGCTTTCTCCCGTGTCGTTTTCGTCGGTTTCGCTTGCATACGGTTCAAACCGATATAGCTCAATAGCTTCAGTTTCTTCTTCAATTTCATTTTCGCTACCTGCCTCCACACTACAACCAACCGTTTCAATACATGCGTAATCTGTTGAATCGCTTAAGCCGCTGAAATCCGAGTCTGAATCCGAGCTAATGTCGCTATAGCTTGCTGTTCTATGCGCCATGTTTGTTTGTGTTGGCATCACTGTGTGACGTCACAGGAAAATGGACGGGTGTATATAACGATGGTTAAAATCAGGCACTTTGAAGCTTTTTTCAGGGATATTGCGTGATGGGTAAAATTTTGAAAAAAACTTTGAAAAATAAAATAAGCCACTGGGAACTGATTTTTAATGGTTTTAACCCTTCTGAAATTGTGATAATGTTCCCCTTTAAAGACAACAGATGATTAGATTACCACGTACCACCTGTGAAATCTAATCACCTGCCGGCTGTGTCTCGCCGTCAGCACATGCCCCGCCCCTATCCGATGGTGCGCCGCCCTCAACACCATCGACAGAGGCGGTGACCTTTACTCCTGCGGGCGCGCTGATCACACTCTCCCTCCACACAGTTATTTATATTTTTACCTGAAGCCATACATTTAGTTTTTTTTTAATTGATGAAAAATATGAAGAAAAGTCAACAATGGTGGTGTTTTCTTTTCTTTTAATAAATCAAATCATCAAATTGTGTAACACAAGGCACACTGACAAAGCTTAGCACATTTTTACTATAACAATCTACAAGGTTAATATACAAACCCCGAAATTCTAAGTTAATTATTATTTGCAAAAAAAAGAATAAAGTTTGAGTTTGAACATCAGATATATTGTCTTTGTAGTGCATTCAATTGAATATGGGTTGAAAAGGATTTGCAAATCATTGTATTCCGTTTATATTTACATCTAACACAATTTCCCAACTCATATGGAAACGGGGTTTGTAGTTGGCTTCTCTTTCTTCACCTCCATTTATCTGCTTTCTTTTGTATTTCAAGTTATCATTACATATATGCATTGTTGCATTTGAACAATTGTATTGTTGATAATAGAGGTAAATTATTGTTATTATTCATTATCAATAGTGCTATTTCTATTGGTATTTGTATTGCTCCATTTGTAGTGTAGCTCATTTTCTGTCATTTCTGTGTTATTTATTTCCCTAACTGCTCCTTTACTATCACTTTTACCATCAAATTTGTACATATCCTATTTGCTGATGCTGTTCTATTGTTATTGTTGTGTTTGCTGTTGTTATTGTTGTGTTTGCTGTTGTTGTTGTCTCTCTGTCTTATCCCTGTCTTGTCACCACAATTTCCCCTTCTGTCTTCATTTTTTTCTCTTTCCATCCCCTCCTGCTACGGCCCGGCTGCACCAAATAATAATATAAATACCGTATTTTTCGGAGTATAAGTCGCACCGGAGTATAAGTCGCACCTGCCGAAAATGCATAATAAAGAAGGAAAAAAACATATAAGTCGCACTGGAGCCCGGCCAAACTATGAAAAAAACTGCGACTTATAGTCCAAAAAATACGATACATTTAATAAAGTCAAATACAAATAAGTATCCCACACTTCTCTTTTGTAAAGTAAATTTGTACAGCACATATGGACATCTACATCAACTATATGATTTGCCTGAGTTGCTGGACAGGACAACAAAAAATAAAATAAAAAAAACTAATCATGGTTTTTGCTAGACATGAGACGCTGGGGTCGCATTGCAGATTGATCCCAATGTGCAGTAGACGGCGTGCGGGTAAAAAGGTATTTAATTTGACAACAAACAAAAGATGAGTGCAGCAAGAAGCATTGAAGCATAGGGAGGGTTATGCAATCCCCCCAAAAAAAGCATAAATAAACAGGATATGAAGTAAACTAACAGAATGCTGGAGGACAGCAAAGGTTTACCAACACGAGGCATTCACAAAAAAGACTATGTTTCGACACCAGCCAGCCACAACAGCTGGACTTAAATAGTCTTGATTGGAAACAGGGAACAGGTGTGCTTGCTAGGGTTGTACGGTATAGTTAGTATAGTACCGCGATACTAATGAATCATATTCGGTACTATACCGCCTCTGAAAAGTACCGGTCCGCCACCCTCGGTAAACATGCTTCACTACACACCGTAGCTCACCGGCGTCAAAATGTAAACAAACGCCATTAGTGGATCTACACCTAACGTCCACTGTAATGATACTACGTATAGTAGCGTATCTCGTTGATACTACTATGATTACGTCGATATTTTTTGGCATCACATCTTCTTTCGTTTTTAAAAAAATGTATATTATGTTTATAAACTCAGGAAATATGTCCCTGGACACATGAGGACTTTGAATATGACCAATGTATGATCCTGTAACGACTTGGTATCGGATTGATACCCAAATTTGTGGTATCATCCAAAACTAATGTAAAGTATCAAACAGCAGAAAAATAAGTGATTATTACATTTTAACAGAAGTGTAGATAGAACATGTTAAAAGAGAAAGTAAGCAGATATTAACAGTAAATGAACAAGTAGATTAATAATTCATTTTCTACCACTTGTCCTTAATAATGTTGACAAAATAATAGAATGATAAATGACACAATATGTTACTGCATATGTCAGCAGACTAAATTAGGAGCCTTTGTTTGTTTACTTACTACTAAAAGACAAGTTGTCTTGTATGTTCACTATTTTATTTAAGGACAAACTTGCAATAAGAAACATATGTTTAATGTACCCTAAGATTTTTTTGTTAAAATAAAGCCAATAAAGCAATTTTTTTGTGGTCCCTTTTTATTTAGAAAAGTACCGAAAAGTATCGAAATAATGTTGGTACCGGTATCAAAATATTGGTATCGGGACACCACTTGTGCTTACAAACAAAGTCAAGGTGCCAAAGTGACAAGAAGTGGAACCGAAATAAGAGCGCAAGACAGGAGGAACTAAAACAGCAAACATAGGAAAACGCCCATAAGACCAAACAAGGCATGACAGGTCATGACAGGACAGCTACATATATATACAGTATATATATTCTGAGCGCGATGACGTCACGCTATCGATGGGAATTTTTAGACAATATGATTTGCCTGAGTGGCTAGGAGACACCAAGAGTACCAAGTGGTACAAACCCCGTTTCCATATGAGTTGGGAAATTGTGTTAGATGTAAATATAAACGGAATACAATGATTTGCAAATCCTTTTCAACCCATATTCAATTAAATGCACTACAAAGACAAGATATTTGATGTTCAAACTCATAAACTTTATTTTTTTTTTTACAAATAATTAACTTAGAATTTCATGGCTGCAACACGTGCCAAAGTAGTTGGGAAAGGGCATGTTCACCACTGTGTTACATCACCTTTTCTTTTAACCACACTCAATAAACGATTGGGAACTGAGGAAACTAATTGTTGAAGCTTTGAAAGTGGAATTCTTTCCCATTCTTGTTTTATGTAGAGCTTCAGTCGTTCAACAGTCCGGGGTCTCCGCTGTCATATTTTACGCTTCATAATGCGCCACACATTTTCGATGGGAGACAGGTCTGGACTGCAGGCGGGACAGGAAAGTACCTGCTGTCTTTTTTTTACGAAGCCACGCTGTTGTAACACGTGCTGAATGTGGCTTGGCATTGTCTTGCTGAAATAAGCAGGGGCGTCCATGAAAAAGACAGCGCTTGGATGGCAGCATTTGTTGTTCCAAAACCTGTATGTACCTTTCAGCATTAATGGTGCCTTCACAGATGTGTAAGTTACCCATGCCTTGGGCACTAATGCACCCCCATACCATCACAGATGCTGGCTTTTGAACTTTGCGTCGATAACAGTCTGGATGGTTTGCTTCCCCTTTGGTCCGGATGACACGATTTCGAATATTTCCAAAAACAATTTGAAATGTGGACTGGGCTTTGTACCGAGGATGTCGTTGTGGCTTGTGCAGCCCTTTGAGACACTTGTGATTTAGGGCTATATAAATAAACATTGATTGATTGACTCGTCAGACCACAGAACACTTTTCCACTTTGCATGAGTCCATCTTAAATGATCTCGGGCCCAGAGAAGCCGGCGGCGTTTCTGGATGTTGTTGATAAATGGCTTTCGCCTTGCATAGTAGAGCTTTAACTTGCACTTACAGATGTAGCGACCAACTGTATTTAGTGACAGTGGTTTTCTGAAGTGTTCCTGAGCCCATGTGGTGATATCCTTTAGAGATTGAAGTCGGTTTTTGATACAGTGCCGTCTGAGGGATCGAAGGTCACGGTCATTCAATGTTGGTTTCCGGCCATGCCGCTTACGTGGAGTGATTTCTCCAGATTCTCTGAACCTTTTGATGATATTACAGACCGTAGATGTTGAAATCCCTAAATTTCTTGCAATTGCACTTTGAGAAACGTTGTTCTTAAACTGTTTGACTATTTGCTCACGCAGTTGTGGACAAAGGGGTGTACCTCGCCCCATCCTTTCCTGTGAAAGACTGAGCATTTTTTGGGAAGCTGTTTTTATACCCAATCATGGCACCCACCTGTTCCCAATTAGCCTGCACACCTGTGGGATGTTCCAAATAAGTGTTTGATGAGCATTCCTCAACTTTATCAGTATTTATTGCCACCTTTCCCAACTTCTTTGTCACGTGTTGCTGGCATCAAATTCGAAAGTTAATGATTAATAACAAAAGTTTGAACATCAAATATGTTGTCTTTATAGTATATTCAACTGAATATGTGTTGAAAATGATTTGCCAAATCATTGTATTCCGTTTATATTTACATCTAACACTATTTCCCAACTCATACGGAAACGGGGTTTGTAGAAAATGGATTAGAAAGGACAGATTTAAAAAAATAATAATACAAAAACTAAAATTGAAACATTTTTAACTTGGGACTTGCCGCGGGCCGTAGTTTGGGGACCCCTGCTGTACACCTTTTTTCCACATATATCATACTTGCCAACCTTGAGACCTCCGATTTTGGGAGGTGGGGCGTGGGGGCGTGGTCGGAGGTGGGGCAGGGCGTGGTTAAGGGCGTGGTTAAGAGGGGAGGGGTATATTGACAGCTAGAATTCACCAAGTCAAGTATTTCATATATATATATATATATATATATATATATATATATATATATATATATATAATATCTACATCCTGAAAATATGCTAACAAAACTGTGTTTAGATAATTGATACTTCAAACTTGCATAAATAAATCTTAAGGAATATAACATAACTTGGCTTCTGAGAGCTTCAAAATGTAATGAATAAAATGCTAAAGTTGTTGATAAACAAGCAATTATTTTAATAATTTAATATGGTCATTTTAAATGAATTATGATAATTTAAAATTAATTATTATAAATATGTTTATTTGAATGTATAATTCTATGGCTGGATGTAATAAGGAGTCAGAAAAAACACAAATAAAAATACAATTAATTTTGATGTTTTTAGCAAAATATAGTAAAAATGTATTTCGTTTTTTTTTTTTTTAATTAATAAATATATTTATTTTTAGGTAACATAAACATAATAATACAATTTCTATCTAGTCTGGATGATTTAGTTCTTGTCACCCTGTTGTCCTCCCGTCGTGAAAAAAGGCTGTCCTCACTCAGGTCCGCATGGAGCTGGAGGGGGCGTGGCCTCCTAATGTTTTGGCTACTGAGTGTGTTTGAGTGTAGTTTTTCTAAGACTAAAAGGAGAAAAAAAAAAACACCACTTGGTGGCCTCATGTCCGTTTGTGTCTGAGTGATGATTCATCTCTGGTGCGACCAGAGGTCACGGAACTGCGTCTCCACTGGCCATGAGATCTCCGGTCACACGGAAGACAAGCCTCATTGCTCAATTAGTCCACGTCTGCGTGTAGACGTTGGCCGTCTTTGTCACCGCCTCCATTGTCTGGCTGTCTCCACGCCGAGCGCGCAGCCATTGTTGTACACGGCGAGCCCTTCCACCCCACTCCTCGTCCTCCCTCCTTGTCTTTATCTTCCGTGGACCACGCCGGGCCGCCGCATTGATCGCCATTGCCGTGATTGGGAGTGACAAACCGCAGGGCCCGCCTGAAAGGTTGCCTTCGTTAGCCGGCCGCGATCGTTACAAGACGCGCACATTCCTCCAGAGATGCTGGTGAAGATGGGAGCGGCGGCGTGCAGCGTGACCTCCCCCCTCAACCCCCACGTACACGACCACAGCGGAGGACGCACATTGTCAATGTGGTCCCTGGTGAGGTTCAACATGGAGGAGAGGATCCAACACAACAACATCCTCGCACTTGACTCAATCACACTTTGGTTTGTCCTTTCCTTGACAAAGCTTTATGTGATTGTGTAACACACACACACACACACATACTGGTTATTATTTGGAATGGGGACCAAGTTTTTGATCATCACTTTCTACAGGTTGTGGAGGCATAGAAAAAAATAGGTAAAATGACCACTGCCCAGTTAGCTCATACACGTCTTTAAATCTCTGGATTGATGAAGTAATGTGCTGATCATTCTTACTGGGGACCCTGGGGAAAAAAAGAGTTAATATGGTTCATGGGGACCAAATTTAAATAATTTTGCATAATTCACACACATTTCTACGTGACTACTGAGGACCATTTAAAAAAAATAAAAATAAATATATATATATATATATATATATATATATATATATATATATATATATATATATATATATATGACATCAAGACATACCCAGCAAAGTCGCACTGTGAGTTGGGGAAAAAGTTGGAAAAGTGGGCAAAAGTCCCGAAAAAGATCAAAAATCATACCCAGGTTAGAGTCCCACAAGTCCCGCCGCGTCCCACCAGAGTCCGGGGGTGCCCGACATGTCCAGAACCCACCCAGCAAAGTCGCACTGTGAGTGGGGGAAAAAGTTGGAAAAGTGGGCAAAAGTCCGGAAAATGATCAAAAATCAGAGCCAGGTTAGAGTCCCACAAGTCCCACCGCGTCCCGCCAGAGTCCGGGGGTGCCCGACATGTCCAGAACCCACCCAGCAAAGTCGCACTGTGAGTGGGGGGAAAAAGTTGGAAAAGTGGGCAAAAGTCCGGAAAATGATCAAAAATCACACCCAGGTTAGAGTCCCACAAGTCCCGCCGCGTCCCACCAGAGTCCGGGGGTGCCCGACATGTCCAGAACCCACCCAGCAAAGTCGCACAGTGAGTGGGGGAAAAAGTTGGAAAAGTGGGCAAAAGTCCGGAAAATGATCAAAAATCACACCCAGGTTAGAGTCCCACAAGTCCCGCCGCGTCCCACCAGAGTCCGGGGGTGCCCCCGACATGTCCAGAACCCACCCAGCAAAGTCGCACAGTGAGTGGGGGAAATAGTTGGAAAAGTGGGCAAAAGTCCCGAAAAAGATCCAAAAAATCATTTAGATTACCCTAAATATATGACATCATGCAAATGTCTCACACTCAAACTATCCAGTAAACATGTTTTATGGGGCAAAAGCTTAAAGGAGAACATTATCACCAGACCTATGTAAGCGTCAATATATACCTTGATGTTGCAGAAAAAAGACCATATATTTTTTTAACCGATTTCCGAACTCTAAATGGGTAAATTTTGGCGAATTAAACTCTTTTCTATTATTCGCTCTCGGAGCGATGACGTCACAACGTGGCGTCACATCGGGAAGCAATCCGCCATTTTCTCAAACACATTACAAACACCGAGTCAAATCAGCTCTGTTATTTTCCGTTTTTTCGACTGTTTTCCGTACCTTGGAGACATCATGCCTCGTCGGTGTGTTGTCGGAGGGTGTAACAACACGAACAGGGACGGATTCAAGTTGCACCAGTGGCCCAAAGATGCGAAAGTGGCAAGAAATTGGACGTTTGTTCCGCACACTTTACCGACGAAAGCTATGCTACGACATAGATGGCAAGAATGTGTGGATATCCTGCGACACTCAAAGCAGATGCATTTCCAACGATAAAGTCAAAGAAATCTGCCGCCAGACCCCCAGGAAAAGAGAGCGGATGAGGGTATGTCTACAGAATATATTAATTGATGAAAACTGGGCTGTCTGCACTCTCAAAGTGCATGTTGTTGCCAAATGTATTTCATATGCTGTAAACCTAGTTCATAGTTGTTAGTTTCCTTTAATGCCAAACAAACACATACCAATCGTTGGTTAGAAGGCGATCGCCGAATTCGTCCTCGCTTTCTCCCGTGTCGCTGGCTGTCGTGTCGTTTTCGTCGGTTTCGCTTGCATACGGTTCAAACCGATATGGCTCAATAGCTTCAGTTTCTTCTTCAATTTCGTTTTCGCTACCTGCCTCCACACTACAACCATCCGTTTCAATACATGCGTAATCTGTTGAATCGCTTAAGCCGCTGAAATCCGAGTCTGAATCCGAGCTAATGTCGCTATACCTTGCTGTTCTATCCGCCATGTTTGTTTGTATTGGCATCACTGTGTGACGTCACAGGAAAATGGACAGGTGTTTATAACGATGGTTAAAATCAGGCACTTTGAAGCTTTTTTTAGGGATATTGCGTGATGGGTAAAATTTAGAAAGAAACTTCGAAAAATAAAATAAGCCACTGGGAACTGACTTTTAATGGTTTTAACCCTTCTGAAATTGTGATAATGTTCCCCTTTAAAAATCACTTAGGCATCTTCAGAATGGATCTGACAATCATTTAAAAAGGTTTCCCTTTAGGGCAGTGGTCCCCAACCACCGGGCAACGGCCCGGTACCGGTCCGTGGATCGATTGGTACCGGGCTGCACAAGAAATAAAAACAATTTAAAAAATAAAAAATATTTTTTAATTTTAATTTTAATTTTTTTTTTTTAATTAAATCAACATAAAAAACACAAGATACTTACAATTAGTGCACCAACCCAAAAAAACTCCCTCCCTCATTCACACTCATTCGCACAAAAGGCTTGTTTCTTTCTGTTATTAATATTTCTGATTCCTACATTATATATCAATATATATCAATGCAGTCAGCAGGGATACAGTCTGTAAGCACACATGATTGTGTTTTTTTATGACAAAAAATAAAAAAAATACCATGCCAGCCCCCCCCCACCAAAAAGGTTGGGGACCACTGCTCGAGGACGGTGTTTTTCAACCTTTTTTGAGCCAAGGCACATTTTTTGCGTTGAAAAAATTCGGAGACACACCACTAGCAGAAATCATTCAAAAACAAAACACAGTTGACAGTAAAAAGTTAAAGTCAATTGTTGGATATGACTTTAAAGCATAACCAAGCGTGCATCAATGTTGCTCTTGTCTCAAAGTAGGTGTACTGTCACCACCTGTCACATCACGCCCTGACTTATTTGGAGTTTTTTTTGCTGTTTTCCTGTGTGTAGTGTTTTAGTTCTTGTCTTGCGCTCCTATTTTGGTGGCTTTTTCTCTTTTTTTGGTATTTTCCTGTAGCAGTTTCATGTCTTCCTTGACCGCTATTCCCCACACCTGCTTTGTTTTAGCAATCAAGAATATTTCAGTTGTTTTTATCCTTCTTTGTGGGGACATTGTCGGTTGTCATGTCATGTTCGGATGTACATTGTGGACGCCGTCTTTGCTCCACAGTAAGTCTTTGCTGTCGTCCAGCATTCTGTTTTTGTTTACTTTGTAGCCAGTTCAGTTTGAGTTTTCTTCTGCATAGCCTTCCCTAAGCTTCAATGCCTTTTCTTAGGGGCACTCACATTCTGTTTATTTTTGGTTTAAGCATTAGACACCTTTTTACCTGCACGCTGCCTCCCGCTGTTCCTGACATCTACAACGCAATTAGCTACCGGCTGCCACCTACTGATTTGGAAGAGTATTACACGGTTACTCTGCCGAGCTCTCGACTGCATCGACACTCAAAAACAACACACATGTGCAGACTATAATTACTGGTTTGCTAAATATATTTTTAACCCAAATAAGTGAAACTAGATGATCTCCCACGGCACATCAGACTGTATCTCACGGCACACTCGTGTGCCGCGGCACAGTGGTTGAAAAACACTGCTCTAGGGGACCTGTTTTTTTGTCCCCATACCGTCAGAGGTCCCCTAAAGGTGACTGTGTAAACAGAGCGATGTCCCCATTAAGTAAGCATTGCCACAACACACACACACACACACACACACACACACACACACTGCCTGCACTTGCCAAAAGTCATGGAGGAAACAGAGAGGAGGTCTGTGTGCAACAAATGACATCCAGGCCAGCATCCAGTCTCATGTGGCTCAGCAAGTTACACAACAAAGCCAGAGAATGTGTGTGTGTGTGTGTGTGTGTGTGTGTGTGTGTGTGTGTGTGTGTGTGTGTGTGTGTGTGTGTGTGTGTGTGTGTGTGTGTGTGCGCACAGGGGTAAAAAGTTGGGTAACACTTTTAGTATGGAGAACATATTCACAGGGAGGGGGCGGTATAGCTCGATTGGTAGAGTGGCTGTGCCGGCAACTTGAGGGTTCCAGGTTCGATCCCTGCTTCCGCCATCCTAGTCACTGCTGTTGTGTCCTTGGGCGAGACACTTTACCCACCTGCTCCCAGTGCCACCCACACTGGTTTAAATGTAACTTAGATATTGGTGTAAAAGGTCTCTTTGCCGTGAGGGTTCTCCTGAGTCCGAAAGATCCACCGTGAGCCAGGTACACTGCAAAAACTGAAATCTAAGTAAGATTAAATATCTCAAATAAGGGTGATGTTTGCTTATTTTCTGTCTGATAAGATAATTCTTCTCACTAAGCAGATTTTATGTTGGAGTGTTTTACTTGTTTTAAGGGTTTTGGTCCTAAATGATCTCAGTAAGATATTACAGCTTGTTAGTGAGATTTGATGACCTATATTGAGTAAAACATGCTTGAAACTAGAATATCAACTGTTGCAAAGCTGGGTCATCAACACTCACAAGTATAAAACTACTTTTTTAAAGTAATAACTTCTTACTTCAAGCATGAAAAAAAAATCATGATTCTGAGCGCATATCATTATGTCAAGATAATGGCACGAGCATTTACTTAAAGGCCTACTGAAACCCACTACTACCGACCACGCAGTCTGATAGTTTATATATCAATGATGAAATCTTAACGTTGCAACACATGCCAATACGGCCGGGTTATCTTACTAAAGTGCAATTTTAAATTTCGCGCAAAATATCCTGCTGAAAACGTCTCGGTATGATGACGTCAGCGCGTGACGTCACGGATTGTAGAGGATATTTTGGGACAGCATGGTGGCCAGCTATTAAGTCGTCTGTTTTCATCGCAAAATTCCACAGTATTCTGGACATCTGTGTTGGTGAATCTTTTGCAATTTGTTCAACGAACAATGCAGACAGCAAAGAAGAAAGCTGTAGGTGGGAAGCGGTGTATTGCGGGCGGCTGCAGCAACACAAACACAGCCGGTGTTTCATTGTTTACATTCCCGAAAGATGACAGTCAAGCTTTACCATTGGCCTGTGGAGAACTGGGACAACAGAGACTCTTACCAGGAGGACTTTGAGTTGGATGCGCAGACGCAGTACCGTGAGTACGCATGCAGCTGCGGCTTCCAAACATTTGATCGCTTGCCCGTACGTGCGTGCCGCTATGTGCATGTCACGTACGTAACTTTGGGGACTTAGGGGAAATATATGTGCTGTATGAACTTTGGGGAGGTGAACGGTACTTTGGGCTGTGGGATTGAGTGTGTTGTGCAGGTGTTTGAGTTGTATTGGCGGGTTATATGGACGGGAGGGGGCAGGTGTTTGTTATGCGGGATTCATTTGTGGCATATTAAATATAAGCCTGGTTGTGTTGTGGCTAATAGAGTATATATATGTCTTGTGTTTATTTACTGTTTTAGTCATTCCCAGCTGAATATCAGGTCCCACCCGCCTCTCACAGCATCTTCCCTATCTGAATCGCTCCCACTGCCCTCTAGTCCTTCACTCTCACTTTCCTCATCCACAAATCTTTCATCCTTGCTCAAATTAATGGGGAAATCGTCGCTTTCTCGGTCCGGATCGCTCTCGCTGCTGGTGGCCATGATTGTAAACAATGTGCACATGTGAGGAGCTCCACAACCTGTGACGTCACGCGCATATCGTCTGCTACTTCCGGTACAGGCAAGGCTTTTTTATCAGCGACCAAAAGTTGCGAACTTTATCGTCGATGTTCTCTACTAAATCCTTTCAGCAAAAATATGGCAATATCGCGAAATGATCAAGTATGACACATAGAATGGACCTGCTGTCCCCGTTTAAATAAGAAAATCACATTTCAGTAGGCCTTTAAGTAAATGTCGTGTGTTACTATAGCCATTCTGCTCATTTTAACTTCATCTTGGAATTTCACCAGAAAGCCCGAATATCCCCAACTTCTGTCCGTGAAAGGCAAACCAAAGTGCTGCTTGATGGAAAATGCCTGAAGTTGTGTAGTAGTGAGTGCTCCTGTGTACATCCTGAAGTGTCACGCTTGCCAAAAACACAATTTAGTTTTTTTTTTTTTTTTTTTTCCCCCACCCCAAAAGCTTTTTCTGAGAGTGCTGCCAACCTTCTTGGACAAAAATGTTTATTTATTCCATCACGGACATTTGCGCTTCCTGAGCTGTGGGTTTTGAGACTTCATGAGCCAGCGTCTCTTTTAAAGACACGCGCCATGTTGATTGCAGGCTGCAACTCCTTTTCATGCTTTTTTTATTTGTCCAATACACACACACACACACACACACACACACACACTGTTTGATAGTGTGTGTGCTCTGATGGATGCCAGCGAAGACTCCATTTCTCGGGTCAATCTTGGAGTCACCTCGGTTGCCCCAGTAACCCTGTTCCGGCTGGGTTGCTTGGCAACAATCTTTCATTGTTCCAAACGATTTAATTTGCGGCATATCTTCCCCGCATAACCCCTTGACTCGCTGACTCACGCCGCCTCGCCTTCCGCTCCATCTCCATCCTTGTCTCCTTCATCATCTTCATCCTCAGATGAAGCTTTTGGACGACATCATCTTTCCGCTCCTTGCCCCTTAAAGCGTTTACTGGGAGAGGGGCTGTAAGTTTTTGCTGTCGTCCAGCATTCTGTTTTTGCTTACTTTGTAGCCAGTTCAGTTTTAGGTTCAATGCCTTTTCTTAGCGGGGGCTCCGATGCGAGAGTGCCGCCGTCGCTATCAGAAAGATTTATTTAAGATTTTATGGAGGTGAAAACTTGTCTAGCTGGTGTGTGCACGTGGTTTTCAGTGTGTTGTTTCCTGTGGAGGACATTCAGTACTTGAACGCAACCATCCTTCTCCTCAAATATTAAATCTTGTTTGTGAAATGGACTCAAACGAGTTTCTTATGCAACACGCAGGGCTATTTACCCGAATTGGAAATAAGGAAGGTCATTTTTAGTCTGTCTACACCAGACCTGGGCAAATTAAGGCCCGGGGGCCTCATGCGGCCCGTTGAGCTTTTCAATCTGGGCCGCCGGACATTCCCAAATAATTGTTTTAGATGTTTAAGATGGAAAGTGTAGCTGCCATTACGATGTGCAGTGATGTTTTCTAATGACCGTAAGTCTTCAACTATACCAAGTCTTTCAATGCTTGGAATCTGCATGATATACTAGTTACTATGTTCATCTAATTAGTTACTATAGTCATCTAATTAGTTACTTTGGTCACTATGAGATATCTCAGATTGTAGGTGTTTTTTTTTTTTTACCCTCTGCGTTCATATTTCACTATGTTTGTTGCATTTTGGTTGTGTTTTGCTTGATTGTAAAATATGTTGTCAATATTCAGTGTTTTATCCTTCATAGTTAATATTGTAAATCCCACATACTTTATTTTCATGTACATTCTGGGTGTCTAATTCAGTAAAAAAAATGTCAAATTCCATTCCGTTTTTTAAGGCGGTCTGTCATGTTTTTAGCTTTCAATCATTATTGTGAGGTTTTGTATTAGTGTTCCAACAGACATATTGCAAAATATATATATTTTTTATGTGTTTTGACCTTTAGACCCCATGCAAACTTAAATTTGTGTCCTACAATTGGATCTTTTGGAAGCATTTTGGCCAGGGTGAAGTTGCTCAAAATCATATTATTGAACATAAAGCAACAATATTTAAACTTTGGGTGTCAAACTCATTTTAGATCGGGAGAAAAATCTACTCCCAAGTGGGCCGGACTGGTAAAATCACGGCACGATAACTTAAAAATAAAGACTAATAATGCCTGGAGAAATGCATCTTTGTGAGTTTTAATGGGAAAAAAAACATTTTGTAAGGTTTGTAAAGACACAAGTTAGTTTTTTTTTAACTTAATATGACAGTATGACTGTCATACTAAATATGAAAGTTAAATAAACATAACTCCAAAACCAAACTTGCAATCGGTCTAAAAATGCCTGTAATATTGAATCTATGTGAGTTTTACCAGAATCAGATATTTTGGTAAGGTTTACAAATACAAAATTTGGGTTTTACTCATAATGACAGTATGACTGCAACATTTGATATGACAGTTATTTTAACATAACTCTTAAACCACACATGCAAAATGCCGAATAATGCCTGGAGAAATGTATCTTTGTGAGTTTTACTAGAAAAAAATATTTTGGCCAGGGTGAAGTTGCTCAAAATCATATTAGTGAAGTTGCTCAAGATCATATTATTGAACATAAAGCAACAACGACGGCATGGGACGGCATGGCGCAGTGGTAGAGTGGCCGTGCGCAACCCGAGGGTCCCTGGTTCAATCCCCACCTAGTACCAACCTCGTCATGTCCGTTGTGTTCTGAGCAAGACACTTCACCCTTGCTCCTGATGGGTGCTGGTTAGCGCCTTGCATGGCAGCTCCCTCCATCAGTGTGTGAATGTGTGTGTGAATGGGTAAATGTGGAAGTAGTGTCAAAGCGCTTTGAGTACCTTGAAGGTAGAAAAGCGCTATACAAGTACAACCCATTTATCATTTATTTAACAATATTTAAGCCTTGGGTGTCAAACTCATTTTAGATCGGGAGAAAAATCTACTCCCAAGTGGGCCGGACTGGTAAAATCACGGCACGATAACTTAAAAATAAATAAAACTTCAGATTGTTTTCTTTGTTTGAAAATACAACAAGCACGTTCTGAAAATGTACATATCATAATGTTGTTGTTTTTTTTTTTTATATTTACATGTTGCTGTTAATAGTATTCTACCTTTATTTGTTATTTATACTTTCTGAATAAATTATGTGATGAGGTTCATCAGTCAACTCATTGGTGTTAATTTTCAATCTATCAAGATAAAAAAAAATACTATCAAAATCAAATTACAGGATGTTATTTATGTAGTTTGCTCATATATATATATATATATATATATATATATATATATATATATATATATCAGTGACGTGCGGTGAGGTTGATGGCTGGTGAGGCACTGACTTCATCACAGTCAGATTTACAAACATATGAACCCTAAAGAGTATCTTATTCACCATTTGATTGGCAGCAGTTAACGGGTTATGTTTAAAAGCTCATACCAGCATTCTTCCCTGCTTGGCACTCAGCATCAAGGGGTGGAATTGGGAGTTAAATCACCAAAAATTATTCCCGGGTGCGGCGCCGCTGCTGTCTACTGCTCCCCTCACCTCCCAGGGGGTGATCAAGGGGATGGGTCAAATGCAGAGGACAAATTTCATTACACCTAGTGTGTGTGTGACAATCATTGGTACTTTAACTTAACTTTAACTTTACACATACAAACTGTAGCACACAAAAAAGCACATTTAATAAAAAAAACGATATTATGGTCTTACCTTTACTTATAAATAAAGTCCATTCGCCGCTGTTGTGCTGGATTAATGAACCCCCTGACGGGTGTGTTATATCAACTAAAGCCCTCACTTAAACTTTCCACTTGCAAGATTGAATCTATTTAAAAAAGTGTAACCGAGGGTTTATAAATGTCGCCTATACTGTATGAAACTACAAAATAACAAACACGGAGGCTCCAGTTTACACGAGGACCACTTTATTTACTTTCTTTCAAAAACCTCCGCTCCACTACAACATGTCATCACTTCCGCTCTTGGCGCCTTTAAAATAAGAGCTCAAGGCATATACTGTATAACAGCGCATAACAGGAACTTAACATCACAAATAGGAAAGCCCATAAAAATAGGTTACAAAAGTTATTTAATAAGAAGCCAAAAAGTGCAAAAACAATAATGTTCATGTTGGAGGAGTTGTGAATTAGATACGCCTGCAGTCTGCAGGTGTACCTAATGTTGTGGCCCTGCAGTCATTCACAACTCCTCCAACACGAACATTATTGTTTTTGCACTTTTTGGCTTCTTATGAAAGAACTTTTTTAAATAGATTCAATCTTGCACGTGGAAAGTTTAAGTGTGGGCTTTAGTTGATATAACAATTCTACGGCGGGGGTGCAGGAGGCGGGGCTACTGGAGCCTCAGCCAGTGCGTCTTTTGCAGCCGTTTTATGATCGCTCAGCACAAGAAATACGTTACACACATACAGTTGTTGACAAAATACACTGTACATTATATACCTCAGCTAACTAAACTATGGAAATGTATAATATAATTCATATAGCAATACAGTCTCACTGCACAGCAGGCCAGCAGTTAGCCGAGTCCGGAATCCATGTTGACGTGCCTCAACTGGCTGCTGTTCACCGCACCGTCTCTTCTCAGTATTTGAACGGCAAATGTGAAAATTCAGCGATTTTGAATAAAAAATAATCTAAAACTGGTGAAGTTAAATGGAAAATAACTTTATAGTATAATCACTGCATACATATAACAATTTAATTTTTTTTTTTTCTTTTTCCATTTTTTTTCTTTCCTACTTTTCTACTGGCTTTTACCTGTATGTATGTATGTATGTATGTATGTATATATATATATAAATACAGAGGTGGGTAGAGTAGCCAGAAATTGTACTCAAGTAAGAGTACTGTTACTTTAGAGATTTATTACTCAAGTAAAAGTAATGAGTAGTCACCCAAATATTTACTTGAGTAAAAGTAAAAAGTATGTTGTGAAAATACTACTCAAGTACTGAGTAACTGATGAGTAACATAGACACACATATCATAATATATATATATATATATATATATATATATATATATATACACATACATTGATATATACAGTATATCATTTATATTTATTTATTTTGCCGTTTTTGTTTACATGTTAAAGGTGTTTTAATGAATATACATGCATGTTTAACACATTTCTTTCATGAAGACAAGAATATAAGTTGGTGTATTACCTGATTCTGATGACTTGCATTGATTGTAATCAGACAGCAGTGCTTAACGTCCACGTTTTCAAATGCAGGAGAAAAAAAGTTCCTCCTTTCTGTCTAATACCACATGAAAGTGGTTGGTTTTTGGTATCTTATTTGTCCAGCTTCCATATTCGTTTTCACACACTTTACAAGAAATACATTGGCGGCAAATTCCGTAGCTTGCTAGCTTGTTTGCGCTGGCTTTCGGAGACTCTTATTTTGAAAGCGCAGGCGCGACGGAGCGGCACTTTTATTGTGAAGACAGGAACTGTGCAGTCAGTCTTTAGGCTTGTGACGGGATGTACGTTTGAAATAAAAAAGTGTCTTTTTTCCTTCACACTTTTGATTGATTGATTGAAACTTTTATTAGTAGATTGCACAGTACAGTTTATATTCCGTACAATTGACCACTAAATGGTAACACCCCAATAAGTTTTTCAACTTGTTTAAGTCAGGTCATGTGACCGCCTGGCTCTGTTTGATTGGTCCAACGTCACCAGTGACTGCATCTGATTGGTGGAACGGAGTCAAACGTCACTAGTGACTGCATTTTATTGGTGGAACGTAGTGAAACGTCACCAGTAACGCAGGCACTTTGAAGGTCTGTCTGACAGACCAAAACAAAGAAAGCGTGCATTAACAGATCGATAAAAATTAGTAACGAGTAGCGAGCTGAATGTAGATAAAAGTAGCGGAGTAAAAGTAGCGTTTCTTCTCTATAAATATACTCAAGTAAAAGTAAGTTGCATTAAAACTACTCTTAGAAGTACAATTTATCCCAAAAGTTACTCAAGTAGATGTAACGGAGTAGATGTAGCGCGTTTTTACCCACCTCTGTATATATATATATATATATATATATATAAATACATCAACCTACTTATTTTCTTGTGACCAAAGTGTTTATATGCCTTTTACTAATTAGCGCACATTGCTTTTGAAACGCAATCCCTCCAGACGCTTTGTTATTGCATTTCTGTAGTGATGCCAAATGGACGGAGGCGTGTTAAAAGCATAGAGCAATAACAGTCCTCAGACACCATTAATCAGTGGATAAATTACACGTGCTTCACCAACTAAACTTAACAGTTTACTCTTAGTCGTTCATGCGCTGGAGCAGCAGCGGCCTTGCTCGCGTCTCCAACATGCCGGAGAAGCGCACGCTCATGCCTTTAACATGCCAGTGCACATGGCAGGTTCCGGCTGAAACCGGGATGCCGCCTCTTCATCAACAGAGAAGAGGCATCGAGCACTTCCTGTCTTCCTGGAGGCTCCTTAAAAAAAAAAAATACATAAAAAGAAGCAGACTCCACATAATTGACTACTCATTTCTTTAAGTGGCCTGTTGGCAGGGCCAGCAGGTGCTTTTGCCAAGGCATTACAGATTCACTCTCTTTATCTTACGCTGTGTGTTTCTGTGTGCATGCACACAATATAAATTCTTGCTTTGTTGCTGTGGTTGTTTAGGACTCAATTAACTTAATCATGTTTTAAAACGATGCCTTACCCTGGAAAGGGAATTGCACTTTTTTTGGGAGGTGAATTTTGCCTTATGTGAGACAAACACACATAGTTTTCTTTTTCTTTTTTAAAATGCTTTCTAACTCGTAAATCATGGATGTCAAACTCGTTTTCATCGAGGGCCACATCGCAGTTACGGCTGGCATCAGAGGGCCGCTTGTGACAGTGAATAATGTAGGAATTTTCCTCTGGATTTCATTGTTAATTATATAAATTTATTTAATTTAATTATATACATACACCCCCCTCCCCCATCCCACGCCTTCACCACCGCTTGTTTCCCCTCGGGGTGATGGTCGGCTGGCAGCGCTTCATAGCAGCAGTCGACCTCCAGGGCCCCAACTCCCCGCCCCTCTGTTGCGAGTGTGTCGTGATTAAATGTAACGTGTTTATGTGTGCATTGCATGGAGGTTTTTTCCCACTCCAGACTAGGCCCCCTTAGGATCCCAGTCTAGATTGCATTTTTTTTACTCATCTTCTTCCCCAGCGTTTTACCTTTTTCTTATTTTTTACGGGGCGCCTTTGGCGACCCATCAGCGTTCCTATTCTGTAACCCTGTACACTGTTTGTCTAATCTTAAACGGGTTTGTGCTGAAAACATAATTTCGTTGTACTTGTGCAATGACAATATGGTCCTATCCTATCCTATCCTATAAATTGTTTTAAGTAGACTGTCGATTTTACAGTAAAAACTTTACATTGACAAATTTTACCGTAAAATCTTTAATTTTTTATTTTTTACAACATTGACTGACAAGTGGAAAATCGGTACCACTGTTATGGAAAAATAAATTCCTATACTATCCTATCCTATCCTATAAATTGTTTTAAGTAGACTGTCGATTTTACAGTAAAAACCTTACATTTACAAAATTTACCGTAACATTTTACATTTTTTATTTTTTACAACATTTTATGGTAAATGGACAAACGGTACCACTGTTATGGAAAAATAGTCTTATCCTATCCTATCCTATAAATTGTTTTAAGTAGACTGTCATTTTACAGTAAAAACCTTACATTTACAAAATGTAGCGTAAAATTTTTAATTTTTTACAACATTTTTGTTATGATCCGCTGCCCGGATCATATTTTTGTTTTTGTTTTCAAGTCACTTGTGTTTTCAGCACCTCTTGAGTTTGTTTCTGTTGCCATGACGGCAGATTATAGTCACCTGCCTCTGGTTAGTGTCCCGGACGCGCACCTGTTGCCCGGGCACTAATCAGAGGGCTATTTAGTTTACGCGCTGGCCTCACTCGGTCTGTTGGTTTTGTTTGCTCCTATGCAACAAGTTACGCTTTTGGTTTCTCTCATAGTCTACAGTTTTGATATTAGCATCTTTTGGCTACCGTCTTGTTTTCCGTGCCGTGGTGCACCGCGCAGCATTTTGTTCTGCAATCAGAATAAATAATTTATTCTCACCTGCAAGCCGCTTCCTGACATCCCTCTGCATCTTGAAAAGACGACCTCCGGCATCACAATGCCACGCAACCGTAACAATTTTATGGTAAATGGAAAAATGGTACCACTGTTACGGAAAAAGTCCTATCCTATCCTATCCTATAAATTGTTTTAAGTAGACCGCCGATTTTACAGTAAAAACTTTACATTTACAAAATTTACCTTACAATTTTTTACAATATTTTATGGTAAATGGAAAAATGGTACCACTGTTACGGAAAAATAAAGTCCTATCCTATCCTATAAATTGTTTTAAGTAGACTGTCGATTTTACAGTAAAAACTTTACATTTACAAAATGTACCGTAAAATTTTTTATTTTTTATTTTTTACAACATTTTATGGTAAATGGAAAAACGGTACCACTGTTACGGAAAAATAAAGTCCTATCCTATAGATTGTTTTAAGTAGACTGTCGATTTTACAGTAAAAACCTTACATTTACAAAATTTACCGTAAAATTTTTAATTTTTAATTTTTTACAACATTTTATGGTAAATGGAAAAACGGTACCACTGTTACGGAAAAATAAAGTCCTATACTATCCTATACATTGTTTTAAGTAGACTATCGATTTTACAGTAAAAACTTTACATTTACAAAATTTACCGTAAAAAGTTTTATTTTTTAATTTTTACAACATTTTACGGTAAATGGAAAAACGGTACCACTGTTACGGAAAAAGCTGGCAGCTTAGTTGCAGGAATTTTTGTGTTAAATTTGGTTTTTACAACATTATATTGTGCATGGAAAAACAGTACAAGGCCTTTTTTTTTATTCTGGCAACTTAGCTGCCAATTTTTCTACCGTTAAAAACAAATGCACCGTCTTTCCATTTACAGCAGGCCTGGGCAATTAATTATTTTACTCGGGTGGCCAGATTTAGATAAAAAAGTGTGTCTGGGGGCCGGTATATATCTATTTTTAGGAACACTAATACAAAACCTCACAATAATTATTAAAAGCTAAAAACGTTATGACAGACCGTCTTAAAAAACGGAATGGAATTTGACATTTTTTTACTGAATGAGACACCCAGAATGTACATGAAAATAAAGCATGTGGGATTTACAATATTAACTATGAAGGATAAAACACTGAATATTGACAACATATTTTACAATCAAGCGAAACACAACCAAAATGCAACAAACTTAGTGAAATATGAACGCAAAGGGTTAAAAAAAAACAAAAAACACCTACAATCTGAGATATCTCATAGTGACCAAAGTAACTAATTAGATGACGATAGTAACTAATTAGATGACCATAGTAACTAGTATATCATGCAGATTCCAAGCATTGAAAGACTTGGTATAGTTGAAAACTTACGGTCATTAGAAAACATCACTGCACATGGTAATGGCAGCTACACTTTCCATCTTAAACATCTAAAACAATTATTTGGAATGTCCGGCGGGCCAGATTGAAAAGCTCAAAGGGCCGCATGCGGCCCCCGGGCCTTAATTTGCCCAGGTCTGATTTACAGTTATACACAGTTAAAAACACCAACCGTACATTTTACAGTCAAATTCTGGCAGCTTAGTCAACAGAATTTTAATGCAAAAAAATGGTAGTTTTTGTCATAAAGTAATACAATCATGTGTGCTTACGGACTGTATCCCTGCAGACTGTATTGATCTATATTAATATATAATGTACACATTGTGTTTTTTATGTTGATTTAATTAAAAAATAAAAACAATTTATTTTTATTTTATTTATTTATTTTTAAATTTCTTGTGCGGCCCGGTACCAATCGGCCCGGTGGTTGGGGACCACTTTGGAAAGAACCACGTAAAATGTATTGTCATTTTTATTAATTTGATGGGTAGTTTGCTGTAAGTTTAAGTATTTAAATTTATTTTTATTTAGACAAAAACATGCTTGGAAAGTATGATAATATACTTTAATATTTGTTCCAATATTGGATACTATTAAAGTATTTAAAATATATGCAAATTCAAGCAGTACATATATTTTTTTCTGTCAAAATGAAAACAATCAATTACATTTAGTGAGAAAATATTAAGTACTTTATTGACACAGATAAAATGATGTCGCGGGCCACATCTGGCCCCCGGGCCTTGAGTTTGACACATGTGTCGTAAATGAACTCTCGCAAAAGTCAGCTACCAATTCAGGTAATGGGAATCATTGCGTCAATTGTGCACATTTAGCCCTTTAAAATATCCAAAAACTTACATTTACATTTATTTTTGAGCCTGAATATAAGGAGGATGAGCTACAAGTTTTAGAAGCTGAGCGATAAGCGGATGCAGCAAGTATCACTATTGCTAAGTGCTAAGCCACTGCTGCTGCTCACTGCTCCCGTCACCTCCCAGGGGGTGATCAAGGGTGATGGGTCAAATGCAGAGAATCATTTTGCCACACCTTGTGTGTGTGTGACAATCATTAACTTTTTAACTTTGACTTAAACAAGAAATAAAAACTACGAACATAATCAATTAATCATTTACTGTAACATGTCTGCTATCACTGTGATGCCGATGTTCATGTACTGTGTTCCTGTTTAGATGAAGAATTAATCCTAACCCTGACATAGGTAAAACACGAAACGAGCGTCTTTTCGTATCTTTCTCACCATCTCCGGGTCTACTTTAGTTGTCCGTTTTGACCAACTTCTCGGTGTATGGCCTCAACCTTCAACTGTCCAGGTGAGAGCCATGATTTATAATCTAGAATTAGCTTTCACCAACTCAGAGGCAATGCAGCAGCTCACCAGCTATGTATGTCAAACGCTGCATAAGCCCGTTACATCTGAGATCACGGCGCCGCTAAAAGTAGTTCCTCTCCCCTTTCAGTAACAATATCGCTAATACTTGGTTGATATTCAGGTCACTGGATATAATTAGAGTACTGTTGGTAGATTTTGGAGGATTTTACCTGCCGTATATTACAAATTAGAATGTTTTTTTGTTTTTTTTTAAAGTGTGAATTGTGAATGATAGGCACAATTTTAAAAAAAAAGCCAGTTCCACTTTAAAGTAAAGTACAAATGATTGTCACACACACAATAGGTGTGGCGAAATTATTCTCTGCATTTGACCCATCACCCTTGATCACCCCCTGGGAGGTGAGGGGAGCAGTGGGCAGCAGCGGTGGCCGCGCCCAGGAATCATTTTTGGTGATTTAACCCCCAATTCCAACCCTTGATGCTGAGTGCCAAGCAGGGAAGTAATGGGTCCCATTTTTATAGTCTTTGGTATGACTCGGCCGGGGTTTGAACTCACGACCTACCGATCTCAGGGCGGACACTAGTCTAACCACTAGGAAAGGTTGTGTATTGATTTGTTTTAACACACCTGCACCGTTTTCTGCACTGGGAAAAAGCCGAAACCGTTATCTTGCCATCTAACAGATTGGCCCTTAAGGCAGTGTTTTTCAACATTTATTGAGCCAAGGCACATTTTTTGCGTTGAAAAAATCCAGAGGCACACCACCAGCAGAAATCATTAAAAAACAAAGTTGACAGTAAAAAGTCATTGTGGCAGTAGTTGGATACGACTTTAAACCATAATCAAGCATGCATCACTATAGCTCTTGTCTCAAAGTAGGTGTACTGTCACATCGCACCCTGACTTATTTAGAGTTTATTGCTGTTTTCCTGTGTGTCATGTTTTAGTTCTTGTCTTGCGCTCCTATTTTAATGGATTTTTCTCTTTTTTTGGTATTTTCCTTTAGCAGTTTCATGTTTTCCTTTGGGCGATATGTCCCGCATTTACTTTGTTTTAGCAATCAAGACGATTTTAGTTGTTTTCATCCTTCTTCGTGGGGACATTGTCGATTGTCATGTCATGTTCGGATGTACATTGTGGACGCCGTCTTTGCTCCACAGTAAGGCTTTGCTGTTGTCCAGCATTCTGTTTTTGTTTACTTTGCAGCCAGTTCAGTTTTAGTTTCGTTCTGCATAGTCTTCCCTAAGCTTCATATCCTTTTTTTTAGTGGCACTCACCTTCTTTTTATTTTTTACTTTAAGCATTAGATACCCTTTTACCTGCACACTGCCTCCCGCTGTTTCCGACATCTACAAAGCAATTAGCTACCTGCTGCCACCTACTGATATGGAAGAGTATTACACGGTTACTCTGCCGAGCTCTAGACAGCACCGACACTCAACAACAACACATCATTTGCAGACTATAATTACTGGTTTGCAAAAAATATCTTTAACCCAAATAGGTGAAATTAGATAATCTCCCACGGCACACCAGACTGTATATCACGGCACACACTGAAAAACACTGCCTTAAGGGACGAAACAAACTCCTAATAATATACATTTATTATTTTCCTGAAACTAGATCACCATCTGGTAGCCATGCGGAGCATCCTAACAGTATTACTGTTGAATTGCTGGCAGAAGAGTGCATGATTTTTGGAGCTTTGGTACAGCAGACTTTGCAGGCGTCAGCTCATGTTAATCTCCAACATTAGAAGTCAACCAGACTTCTTATTTTATGTAAATGGGTCATATTATGCTTTTTAATCCTCATTTAAAACACCTCCTTGTAATCTGCATAACATATAATAGGGGGCGCTTTGGTAGAAATGTTACATTCATTTTGTGTTACTGACCATCTTCAAGCTCCTTTTTGGCTGTTTTTTGAAAACGAGGCCATATTTTACATGCAAATGACTTCCTCCACACCTTGCTCCCTCCAGCTTGCTGCCAATGCGTAGCTGGCCTCCGTCAGCCATGTTGTAATTTTAGCGGTATGCTACCGTCCTGACAAATATCATAATTTAGAAATATACACTAGTTTGTATTATAAATGGCAACAGCTACTGGTGTAATGGTTATCAAGGGTTGGAATTGGGGGGTTAAATCACCAAACAATGATTCCCGGGCGTGGCCACCCCTGCTGCTCACTGCTCCCCTCACCTCCCAGGGGGTGAACAAGGGGATGGGTCAAATGCAGAGGATACATTTCACCACACAGAGTGTGTGTGTGACAATCATTGGTACTGTAACTTGAACTTTTACTTAACAAACGTTACCCAGCTTGCAAAGATTGTGATAAATCCGTTAGAAGAAGACTCGGACACACACATCTATACCTTTGGCCATTCTAAGACAGAAATTTCCAGGAGTTTTGTCATCCTCTAAGAAGCCTCCATTTTACTAATGATTTCCAATGTTGCAAAAATGTGTAGAATAAAAATTAAAATACAACATTTCTGTCAACGAAGATTTGCGTCAGCCTTTGATAGTAGGCTAATATAAACACTTACATCATGTGTTGCCTTCATTATAACACTTTATCATTATAACAATTCAATTATCCCCTCAACTCCCCCCAAAATGGATTAACTCGCTGGAATAAAAAAAACAGTATAACATACATCCATAAATGTGGATGCATGTGAAAAAGTGCAATATATTTATCTGTACAGTAATCTATTTATTTATTTATATATATTTATTTATTTTATATATATATTTATACATTTATTTTATCAATCAATCAATCAATCAATGTTTATTTATATAGCCCTAAATCACAAGTGTCTCAAAGGGCTGCACAAGCCACAACGACATCCTCGGTATAGCCCACATAAGGGCAAGGAAAAACTCACCCCAGTAGGACGTCGATGTGAATGACTATGAGAAACCTTGGAGAGGACCGCATATGTGGGTAACCCCCCCCCTCTAGGGAGACCGAATGCAATGGATGTCGAGTGGGTCTAACATAATATTGTGAGAGTCCAGTCCATAGTGGATCCAGCATAACAGTAAGAGTCCAGTCCACAGTGGGGTCAGCAGGAAACCATCCCGAGCGGAGACGGGTCAGCAGCGCAGAGATGTTCCCAACCGATATACAGGCGAGCGGTCCACCCCGGGTCCCGACCCCGGACAGCCAGCACCCCATCCATGGCCACCGGATCTGTGTGTCTCCCCTTCCACAAGGGATAGGGGGGAGCAGAGGAGAAAAGAAAAGAAACGGCAGATCAACTGGTCTAAAAAAAGGGGGGCTATTCAAAGGCTAGAGTATACAAATGAGTTTTGAGATGGGACTTAAATGTTTCTACTGAGGTAGCATCTCTAACTGTTTGAGACAAGAGCTATATTGATGCATGCTTGGTTATGGTTTGAAGTCATATCCAACAATTGCGACAACGACTTTTCACTGTCAACTGAGTGTTTGTTTTTTAGTGATTTCTGCTGGTGGTGTGCCTCCGCATTTTTTTCAACGAAAAAAATGTGCCTTGGCTGAAAAAAGATTGAAAAACACATTTCAGCCAAGGCACTTTTTTTTGCGTTGAAAAAATGCGGAGGTACACCACCAGCGGGAATCATTAAAAAACAAAAAACAGTTGACAGTAAAAAGTCGTTGTCGCAATTGTTGGATATGACTTTAAAGCATAACCAAGCATGCATCACTATAGCTCTTGTCTCAAAGTAGGTGTACTGTCACCACCTGTCACATCACACCCTGACATATTTTGAGGTTTTTGCAGTTTTCCTGTGCGTAGTGTTTTAGTTCTTGTCTTGCGCTCCTATTTTGGTGGCTTTTTCTCTTTTTGTTTTGGTATTTTCCTGTAGCAGTTTCATGTCTTCCTTTCCTATCTACTTTGTTTTAGCAATCAATAATATTACAGTTGTTTGTATCCGTCTTTGTGGGGACATTGTTGATTGTCATGTCATGTTCGGATGTACATTGCCTTTGCTCCACAGTAAGTCTTTGCTGTCGTCCAGCATTCTGTTTTTGTTTACTTTGTAGCCAGTTCAGTGCATAGCCTTCTCTACGCTTTAATGCCTTTTCGTAGGGGCACTCACCTTTTGTTTATATACACAGCACATACACTCAACAACAACACATCATTTGCAGACTATAATTACTGGTTTGCAAAAAAGATTTTTAACCCAAATAGGTGAAATTAGATCATCTCCCACGGCACACCAGACTGTATCTCACGGCACACAGTGGTTGAAAAACACTGCTTTAGAGGATGCAACATATTGTCATAGATCATGTCAAAGAGATTAGACTGAACTGTAACGCCTGTTGTGTCTAAAAAAAAAAAAAAAAAAATACAGACAACTTTAGTTTGCATTGGCTTTTCCTATGCAGGTCTACAAGTCCAGACTTCCCTGCAATGCAGCATTAGAACCGAGTTGTGGGCTGATGGCAAGTGATGGATTAAACCCCCTCTGTTTTGAAATGGCCCTTCTATTTGAAGTAGGCGCTGTCCTTCACACGCTTGTTTTGTCATCAGACACACTGAGACTTCATTCTGCAGGCTCTCTTATGCTCCGAATTCCTCCGAGGCCGAATAGCTGCAGCCTTCCTGGCAGTCCGGATGTTGTGCGGCACGTTTGGGAACAACACACGGACTTGACATTTGTTTCACGCAGCACACTGGATGTTGGTTAGCGTCGGCCAAACTGGAGCTGCTCCAAGCATTCCTGCCTGTGTGGCGAGCGAACGTATAACGGGCGAGCATTCACGATTTAGCGCCTCCGGGGTCCCTCCGATGGTCTGAGGCCGAGTCGCTTGTTTGGGCTGCTCGATAATCCGGCTTTGTGCATGAGACTACAGACAAGTCTCGGCATTCAGCAAGGGATCACTGTCCAAACACTTAGTCCGTCGTCGGCTGGAGAACCCCTAAAAGGGACAAATAATTAGAGCAGGAGGAAGAAGGGAGCGAACGTCCCTGAGTGCGGAATAGCCCGAGGCGGGAGGTTTGTTTTCATCGCTGTTGGTCGTTTGGTGTCTTTTACTGCCACCGGATGCAAAAGGGTGAGGTATTGTTTTCGGACCTGTTACTTGCTGGGTTTGTGTCAGTGTTGGCGCTGGGAATTTTCTAAATAAAGTTAAAGGGGAACATTATCACAATTCCAGAATGGTTAAAACCATTAAAAATCAGTTCCCAGTGGCTTATTATATTTTTCGAAGTTTTTTTCAAAATTTTACCCATCACGCAATATCCCTAAAAAAAAAAGCTTCAAAGTGCCTGATTTTAACCATCGTTATAAACACCCGTCCATTTTCCTGTGACGTCACATAGTGAAGCCAACACAAACAAACATGGCAGAAAGAACAGCAAGCTATAGCGACATTAGCTCGGATTCAAACTCGGATTTCAGCGGCTTAAGCGATTCAACAGATTGCGCATGTACTGAAACGGATGGTTGTAGTGTGGAGGCAGGTAGCGAAAACGAAATTGAAGAAGAAACTGAAGCTATTGAGCCATATCGGTTTGAACCGTATGCAAGCGAAACCGACAAACGACAGGACAGCCAGCGACACGGGAGAAAGCGAGGACGAATTTGGCGATCGCCTTCTAACCAACGATTGGTATGTGTTTGTTTGGCATTAAAGGAAACTAACAACTATGAACTAGGTTTACAGCATATGAAATACATTTGGCAACAACATGCACTTTGAGAGTGCAGACAGCCCAATTTTCATCAATTAATATATTCTGTAGACATACCCTCATCCGCGCTCTTTTCCTGAAAGCTGATCTGTCCAATTTTGGAGTTGATGTCAGCAGGCCAGGGAAGCTAGGGTCGATGTGAGCCAAGACATCCAGGGGGTTTAGCTTGCTCGTCTGCGGGAACAAACTGCCGCCATTGCTTGCAGTGCTAGCGAGGTCCTTTGTCCCTGAATTGCTCACACACTCCGGCAGATTCAATGGGGGTCTGGCGGCAGATTTCTTTGACTTTATTGTTGGAAATGCATCTGCTTTGAGTGTCGCAGGATATCCACACATTCTTGCCATCTCTGTCGTAGCATAGCTTTCGTCGGTAAAGTGTGCGGAACAAACGTCCAATTTCTTGCCACTTTCGCATCTTTGGGCCACTGGTGCAACTTGAATTCGTCCCTGTTCGTGTTGTTACACCCTCCGACAACACACCGACGAGGCATGATGTCTCCAAGGTACGGAAAACAGTCGAAAAAACGGAAAATAACAGAGCTGATTTGACTCGGTGTTTGAGAAAATGGCGGATTGCTTCCCGTTGTGACGCCACGTTGTGACGTCATCGCTCCGAGAGCGAATAATGGAAAGGCGTTTAATTTGCCAAAATTCACCCATTTAGAGTTCGGAAATCGGTTAAAAAAATATATGGTCTTTTTTCTGCAACATCAAGGTATATATTGACGCTTACATAGGTCTGGTGATAATGTTCCCCTTTAAAGTTAAAAGTTAAAGTCCCAATGATTGTCACACACACACTAGGTGTGTGTGGAATTTGTCCTCTGCATTTGACCTATCCCCTTGTTCACCCCCTGGGAGGTGAGGGGAGCAGTGAGCAGCAGCGTGGGCCGCGCTCGGGAATCATTTGGTGATTTAATCCCCAATTCCAACCCTTGATGCGGAGTGCCAAGCAGGGAGGTAATGGGACCCATTTTTTGTAGTCTTTGGTATGACTTGGGCAGGGGTTTGAACTCTCAACCTACCGATCTCAGGGCGGACACTCTAACCACAAGGCCACTGAGCCGGTTATGGGGTCCCAGGGGCTCTATCAAGTCATAAAAATGGGGTCCCACGGTACATTTTTGGGGTCCCCCTGTTTTGTAAGCATTTTGAAAACAATGGATACATGTATGCATTAGTGTTGTAACTAGAGATGTCCGATAATTATTTTTTTTGCCGATATCCAATATTCCGATATTGTCCAACTCTTAATTACCGATTCCGATATCAACCGATACCGATACATACAGTCGTGGAATTAACACATTATTATGCCTAATTTTGTTGTGATGCCACGCTCAATGCATTAAACAATGTAACAAGGTTTTCCAAAATAAATCAACTCAAGTTATGGAAAAAAATGCCAACATGGCACTGCCATATTTATTATTTAATTATTTTTAACAGCAGCTTGGAATTTGGGACAAGCTCTCCCTGAGAGAGCATGAGGTGGGCGGGGTTGAGGTGGGGGTAGGGGGTAGCGGGGGGTGTATATTGTAGCGTCCCGGAAGAGTTAGTGCTGCAAGGTGTTCTGGGTATTTGTTCTGTTGTGTTTATGTTGTGTTACGGTGCGGATGTTCTCCCGAGATGTGTTTGTCATTCTTGTTTGGTGTGGGTTCACAGTGTGGTGCATATTTGTAACAGTGTTAAAGTTGTTTGTACGGTCACCCTCAGTGTGACCTGTATGGCTGGTGACCAAGTATGCTTGCATTCACTTGTGTGTGTGAAAAGCTGTAGATATTATGTCATTGGGCCAGCATGCAAAGGCAGTGCATTTAAGGTTTATTGGTGCTCTGTACTTCTCCCCACGTCCGTGTACACAGCGGCGTTTTAAAAAGTCATACATTTTACTTTTTGAAATAATTTCCGAACCGGTACCGACAATTTCCGATATCACATTTTAAAGCATTTATCTGCCGATAATATCAGCAGCCCGATATTATCGGACATCTCTAGTTGTAACGATACCAATATTTTGGTACCGGTACTAAAAAAATGTCGGTACTTTTTGGTACTTTTCTAAATAAAGAGGACCACAAAAAATTGCATTATTGGCTTTATTTTAACAAAAAATATTTGGGGTACATCTTTAATGTACACCAATACCCCCAGTATTGCAAGTTTGTCCTTAAATAAAATAGTGAACATACAAAACAACTTGTCTTTTATTAATAAGTAAACAAACAAATGCTCCAAATTTAGCTGCTGACATATGCAGTAACATATTGTGTCATTTATCATTCTATTATTTTGTCAACATTATTAAGGACAAGTGGTAGAAAATTAATTATTAATCTACTTGTTCATTTACTGTTAATATCTGCTTATTTTCTCTTTTAACATGTTCTATCTACACTTCTGTTAAAATGTAATAATCACTTATTCTTCTGTTGTTCGATACTTTACATTAGTTTTGGATGATACCACAAATTTGTGTATCAATTCGATACCAAGTAGTTACAGGATCATACATTGGTCATATTCAAAGACCTCATGTGTCCAGGGACATATTTCCTGAATTTATAAATATAATATACATTTAAAAAAAACAAAAGATGATGTGATGCCAAAAAATATTGACGTAATCATAGTAGATTGACTAGATATGCTCCTGTACGTGGTATCATTACAGTGGATGTTAGGTGTAGATCCACCAATAGCGTTTGTTTACATTTTGACGCCGGTGAGCTACGGTGTGTAGTGAAGCATGTTTAGCTATTCCTCGTCCTGCAGGGATGATACTTGTAAGAAACTTACTTTTTTTGTCGCCATGGAGGCGAGGATTAGTGATTTAGAAGTAGCTAAAACACTGCGGATTGGGGCTGGATGTTAGCCGCTAGCAAGCTAGCCATGTCTTAAAGCATCTCTTCCTGGGGGCGTTTCAGTGTTATAACTTCACCTTTATCGTTAATTTTTAAGACAAAATGCGTCCGTTCTCCCTTTTCTGTCTACACACTGTGTCTGCTGGTAAGTACTCTGTGATTGTGCGCTGCCGAACATGCTCGTAAACCAGCAATGACCTGACGTGACTTCGACACGGGCGCGGGACCGGTACTTTTCAGAGACTGTATCGTACCGGAAATGATTCATTAGTATCGCGGTACTATATTACATACTTGCCAACCCTCCTGAAATTCAGCGCCTCTCCCGAAAACCTCCCGGGACAAATTTTCTCCTGAAAATCTCCCGAAATTCAGGCGGACCTGAGTGACGTGTCGACAGCCTGTTTTCACGTCCGCTTTCCCACAATATAAACACTGTGCCTGCCCAATCACGTTACAAGTGTAGAATGATCGAGGGCGAGTTCTTGGTTTCTTATGTGGGTTTATTGATAGGCAGTTTCATTAACGTCCTCCCAGCACGGCAACAACACACAACAACAGCAGTCACGTTTTCGTCTACCGTAAAGCAGTTCGTTTGCCGTAAACAGCAATGTTGTGACACTCTTAAACAGCACAATAATAGCATCTACTGTCTAAGGCTGAAACGACGCGTCGACGTAGTCGACGTCATCGGTTACGTAAATACGTCGACGCCGTTTTTGTGCGTCGGCGCGTCGCATATCTACGTCACACTACTTTACTGTCATGGCGGAGCGCAAAGCAGACGATGCGAGCGAGGGGAAAAAAGCACGCCAAAAGTCGTCAAAAGTGTGGGAGTATTTCAATAAACGGCCTAATAATGTTGTTGTATGCACACCGTGTCGAGCGGAAATGGCCTATCATAGCAGCACAACGGCTATGAACGAACATTTGAAAAGAAAACCCCCGACAGCGTTCTTGCCATCACCATCAACAAGTCAATCGTCCGCGTGCGTATACGTTGTCATTATTACACAAAAACATGAATGTGTCATTTGTATCTGCGTTGTAAATTCATAAACTAAAGCACCGTTTCGCTCTGAGAGGCGCGTTTGGCGTGCCTGTTCAGTGTTTACAAAGACGCGCTCCTCTTTAACGCTGTGGAGAGGCGGCGGCGGCGAGCGAGCGGCGAGGCGGGGCGCGCCGGGAGCGACGCCGCAATCGTGCCCAGGTGCGCGATCCGCGCAGTTGGAAGAGAAAAGACTTTGTGTAAAATTAAAAGATTGTAAACCTGGCAAAGCCGTCTGGCGTTCAGTCTGTCGGTCCTGAAAGAACCCCACGGCACAAGACATGTCACAAACGCTAACGTTAATTAGTTGTGCAAATACCTTTTACAACATTAACAGTTACATATACTATGTACAAACGAACAATTAACTTTCACTTTAATCATACTATCATTGTTGTGTTATTAAGCAAAATAAGCAATACTTTTACTTTTGTTGAAATGTTTACACTGTACACTTTTTTGTATTGGATGTTTAGCTTTATTTTTGCACATTTTAGCAAATAAGCAATACTTTTACTTTTGTTGAAATGTTTACACTTGTTACAGAATATTTCCGTTTTGCACTTTTTTGTATTGGATGTTTATCTTTATTTTTGCACATTTTAAAGCAAAATAAGCAATACTTTTACTTTTGAAATGCTTATACTATTCCAGAATATTAAGATTTGCACTGGATGTTTACTTTTATATTTGCACATTAAAAAGCAAATAAGCTACTTTTAATTTTGTTAAATGTTAAAAGTTTTAAATGTTTACATTGTTACAGAATATTTTGTCATGTTGTTGTCAATGTTGACTGACTAGTGGCCATACTTTTTCTTTTGTAAATAAAAGCCATGCCTTTTGAAAAAACTGGCCTACATTTATTTTTTCCTCTTCATTTTAAATTAAAAAAAAAAAAAATCGGTAAAAGGAAAAATAATCTATAGATTAATCGAAAAAATAATCTGTAGATTAACCGATTAATCGAAAAAATAATCTATAGATTAATCGATAGAAAAATAATCGTTAGCTGCAGCCCTACTACTGTCCATGCATATGTGACAATAACATCTACGGCTTTTAAAGAGTGCAGTGCACAACTGCGCACACAACAAGGAGACGAAGCAGAATGCATCATCAGAGAGGGTGTTCAGCATGGTTAGAAAAATAGTGACAGAGAATAGAACAAGGATGGACAATTCAACCCTTAACTCAACAATGAGTAGATGAGTGTTATGTGTGTGTATATGTGTAAATAAATGAACACTGAAATTCAAGTATTTCTCTTATTTATATATATATATATATATATATATATATATATGAAATAAAAAATAAAATATATATATATATATATATATATATATATAAATATATATATATATATATATATATATATATATATATATATATATATATATATATATATATATATATATATATAGCTAGAATTCACTGAAAGTCAAGTATTTCTTATATACATATATATATATATATATATATATATTTGAAATACTTGACTCCTCCCCTCTTAACCACGCCCCCTCCCCCTCCTCCCCCACCTCCCGAAATCGGAGGTCTCAAAGTTGGCAAGTATGCTATACTAATACCGGTTTACCGTACAACTTTAGTATGCATTATCATGTTATATCTCACATTCTATATTGTGTTTTGGAAAAAGGTTGTTACTTAATTCATTAAAAAAAATAATACAAAAGAAAACACATTTGTATGCAAATGTATTCAGTTATAAACATTCATTCACTTTCTTCTTTCCTTCATGGATCTAAACTTTAGCGCTGCCGGTAGTTTTTTTCTATATTTTCATTAAATAAGTTGGAGGTGTATCTATTTCAGTATAAAAGTTTTTTTGCTTCGGTCATGAAATGATGATAATGGTGTGCCAGGGCACGCATACATTATTTATTTAACGCTTAAATCTGTCAATTCTAAGTTTTGATTTGTATTTTTGTTGTTTTTTTTGTTTGTTTTCTGCTCTTTTTGTCAAAGAAAACTTTTTTTTTTTTTAATTTGCAGTTGAGATAGTCCAAACAACTAGTCGTGTTTTTGATCGTTTCCCAACAACACAATTTTTAATACAAGGTTGAACACTCATTATGCTATGTAAATCCTGAAGGAATCAATAAAGTACTATCTATCTAAATGAAATCTATTCTTATTTCAATAATAACGTAGCCACATTTCACTGTTGATAACAGTAACAACGTTGTATCATTTGAAATAGTAATCCAATCCTGGGAAACAATAACAACGTTAAAAATGACTAACGGCATTACATCCAACACTGATAAAGTTTGATAGTCTTGGCGGAGGTGTGCATTCGACAGAGTGACATTCTTGGTTTTCCTATTTGTCTGTCAGCACACTCATTTGTGCGCTCTGCTTGTCAGCATCGCTCTATTTTCTTTCTGTTTCTGTCTCATTTTTGACTCTCTGCATTTTTTACCGTGCTCCAGTTCCCCGCATGCAGTCACCCTGTCATCTACCCTCATTGCCACCATCCATCCATACGTGCTTATGTCCTCTGGCGTCCTTCACTTCGTTCCTCGCCGTCCCTCTTGTCTTCCCCTTCTACATGGTGAAACTCGGTCTTTGGCTTTTTGTCAGTCGCGATGCTGCTGCCCTTTTTGCTGCGACCCCTACATCACCCAGCATGCGTTATTTTCTCTCGTTTTCGGGGGTAAGGTGGAGCAGCTATGGGGGGTCTGGGTGGTGGGGGGTTTGTCTTCGTTAAGTACATTTGACAGGCAGCAGAAGGCAAGACTGGGCCTGAGCTACTGGTTGTGCTTGGAGGGGGGTTCTATATGTAAGAGGAGGAGGGATGGTATTGAGTCTTGGAAAAAGGCGGGCTGGAAGACGACGGGGGGCTTAGAGATTGTTTGTGCACGGATGACAGTTGTGGGTGTTTAACAATGCTTGAAGCCCCGCCCACATAAGATTAAGTTTGTTTCGTTGCATCAGATCTAGTTATAGATACAGCGATACACCTCCATTAAAGGCCTCCTGAAATGCGATTTTCTTATTTAAACGGGGATAGCAGGTCCATTCTATGTGTCATACTTGATCATTTCTCGATATTGCCATATTTTTGCTGAAAGGATTTAGTAGAGAACATTGACGATAAAGTTCGCAATTTTGGGTCGCTGATAAAAAAAGCCTTGCCTGTACCAGAAGTAGCAGACGATATGCGCGTGACGTCACAGGTTGTGGAGCTCCTCACATCTGCACATTGTTTACAATCATGGCCACCAGCAGCGAGAGCGATTCGGACCGAGAAAGCGACGATTTCCCCATTAATTTGAGCGAGGATGAAAGATTTGTGGATGAGGAAAGTGAGAGTGAAGGACTAGAGGGCAGTGGGAGCGATTCAGATAGGGAAGATGCTGTGAGAGGCGGGTGGGACCTGATATTCAGCTGGGAATGACTAAAACAGTAAATAAACACAAGACATATATATACTCTATTAGCCACAACACAACCAGGCTTATATTTAATATGCCACAAATTAATCCCGCATAACAAACACCTCCCCCCTTCTGTCCATACAACCCGCCAATACAACTCAAACACCTGCACAACACACTCAATCCCACAGCCCAAAGTACCGTTCACCTCCCCAAAGTTCATACAGTACATATATTTCCCCAAAGTCCCCAAAGTTACGTACGTGACATGCACATAGCGGCACGCACGTACGGGCAAGCGATCAAATGTTTGGAAGCCGCAGCTGCATGCGTACTCACGGTACCACGTCTGCGTATCCAACTCAAAGTCCTCCTGGTAAGAGTCTCTGTTGTCCCAGTTTTCCACAGGCCAATGGTAAAGCTTGACTGTCATCTTTCGGGAATGTAAACAATGAAACACCGGCTATGTTATCCGGCACAACAGTCAAGGGGTGCATTCTACAGCGGGGGTGCGTTATCCGGCACAACACCTGCCGCAATACACCGCTTCCCACCTACAGCTTTCTTCTTTGCTGTCTCCATTGTTCATTGAACAAATTGCAAAAGATTCACCAACACAGATGTCCAGAATGCTGTGGAATTTTGCGATGAAAACAGACGACTTAATAGCTGGCCACCATGCTGTCCCAAAATGTCCTCTACAATCCGTGACGTCACGCGCAGACGTCATCATACCGAGACGTTTTCAGCAGGATATTTAAATTTAAAATTGCACTTTAGCATGTGTTGCAATGTTAAGATTTCATCATTGATATATAAACTATCAGACTGCGTGGTCGGTAGTAGTGGGTTTCAGTAGGCCTTTAAGGTTTCATATACATGATGTAAGTATATACGTAATGTAGTAACAGGCACATTCATAATAACATTAACATAACAATTACAAATTGTGCTCATTTTAATCAGAATCCGAAATACTGTAAATTTAGTTTTTTAAGAAGTTTAAGCGTAAACAGTATTAACTTAAAAAACGCATCACTCGTTTCCATTTAGCGTACGGACAGCAACGTTGTAAAAGTAACACACAAAAGTGTCACCGCCCGAACGTTTCTGTGTGTTTTTGTGACCCATGCCAGGCGGGAATAGAGATGGTGGAGGGTTTTTGGTGGATAATCGCATGATGGACGGGGGGATGACTAGACTGGGGGTCCTTTAATGGGCTGGGGGGGATATGCTGCTTGGGGTCTTTTAGAGGGTAGAGGTGGCCTGAAGGACACACACACACACACACACACACACACACACACACACACACACACACACACACACACACACACACGGTACTGTGTATACCAGGGGTGTCCAGACTTTTTCCACTGAGGGCCGCACACTGAAATATCAAAGCAAGCGGGGGCCATTTTGATATTTTTTATTTTAAAAACCAATACAATATATGTATTAAAAAATATACATTCAGGCCTCCACTCAGGCTTGATCCTGGGGACCCCAAAGGGTTTAGGTCAAAAAAATATTAAAAATGTGTCATTATTTAGTATTATTATTCAAGGTTTAAATGTCCAGATTAACATTAGGTGTATCCGTCAATATAAAGTTTTTTTTAAAGATTTAAATTGTATGCTCTTTTTGTCAAAGAAAACCCAGTTTTTTTCATGGAAAAACACAAAATATGCAATATTTTCCACTCAATAACATTTAAAAGTGGAATATTTGAGATTATATAATAATTGGAGCTCATAGAATAACGCATAACATTGATTTTAATTCATTATTATTTTTTGAGCAATGACGCTTAAAAAAAAAAAATAATAATAATAAAAAGTCCCACTAAAATTATTGGGGATCCAAAAGGGTCCTGCTCAGTAAAGTATTAAAAAGTAAATCATAATTTTTTTTTTTTTTACTTTTAACACAATAGTCTCAATATCAACTTCAGATCTATCCGTCAATTATAACTTTTATTGTAGTTTATGTTTTTTGTTTGTTCATTTTAGGTCCTTATTTAAAACAAACAAAAAAACAAAACAAAAAAAAACAAACACAAAATATGCAACATTTTCCCCCCAAAATATCTCAAAGTGGAATATTTAATGTGACGTAATTGGAGCCTTGGTCAATAATTCACAACGACATTGATTTTGATTCATTATTATTTTTTAAAGAAAGAAACAAGCCTGCATGTCAGCTTTGTGTTATTAGAGTCAACATTGCAACATTTTCTTTTACATTTCACTCGTTTTGCTCCTTTATACCACTTTTTATGTTTTAAAAAAAAAAAATTTAAATTACCTGCGGGCCGCAAATGGCCCCCGGACCGCACTTTTTGGACACCCCGTGGTGTATACTTACTCACACACAAACACCGGCTTACCCTGGGGGAGGGAGTGGTTTTTTTTGGGACAGATGGGCATGTTTCCATGCTCATGGAGGGAGGATGCACTTGGTGTGTGTGTTTGTGTGCGCTGCAGGTTTATGTGAAGCAGAATCAAGCAAAGTCTTTGTCACATTCCTGTGTGTGTGTGTGTGTGTGTGTGTGTGTGTGTGTTGTCACTGCGCGTGTAATGATCCACATCGCACCATGCAAGTCACATCAAACATCTCAAACGTGCTTTCCGGTCTTTTCCCCCCATCCGATGCCAGCAACATTGCCGTGATGCACAACTTTGCCTGTATGTCTGCTGCACGGCTACATAAAAAAAAAAATGCCCTGCTGCCACCGCCCCAGCAAATTACACACAGTAGCAGAGCCACACACACACACACACACACACACACACCTCAATGCAGATAAGAAGGAGAAGCCTCATAAATCAACCAGATGTGCACACTTGGGCCCTCGCTGCTACACTAGCTGATAAATTCCTTCTGTAAAACAATCACAGGCATGCAAACAAATCCTCGCCAATGTAATAAGACAAAGAAGGGGGGTTGGGGGCACACGAGGAGGGGATTGGTAGAAAACGATGCTGCCTAAAACTTGCAGAGATATCTCACACACACACACGCGCACACACATTTGCCATAAATTCCCATCATTTCCTGGCTATCCGGCATCTCCAATCGCATAACTCCCTTTGTACGCCGGCGCTATCAGCCGGCCGCGGAGGCCGAGGATCGGAAGAATGCTCAGCAGGAGGACGAGCAAAGGGGAGCAGGCGGAGGGCAGATGGTGGGGGGTGGGGGCATGGAAGGAGACAGATGGAGGGAAAGAGGCGGGAACGTCGAGATGCGTCTTTGGTTTGTTTTCGTGCAAAGCAATCACTTCTGTGGCGGCATTGATGACGCGTCAGACTAATCGTATACACTATATTGCCAAAAGTATTTGGCCACCCATCCCAATGATCAGAATCATGGTGTGGGGTTGTTTTCCAGGAGCTGGGCTTGACCCCTTAGTTTCTGTGAAAGGAACTTTGAATGCCCCAGGATACCAAAACATTTTGGATAATTCCATGTAGAGATCGCTTTTTTTGCCGATATTCCGATATTGTCCAACTCTTAATTACCGATTCCGATATCAACCGATATATAGTCGAGGAATTAACACATTATTATGCCTAATTTTGTTGTGATGCCCCGCTGGATGCATTAAACAATGTAACAAGGTTTTCCAAAATAAATCAACTCAAGTTATCGAAAAAAATGCCAACATGGCACTGCCATATTTATTATTGAAGTCACAAAGTGCATTATTTTTTTAATATGCCTCAAAACAGCAGCTTGGAATTTGGGACATGCTCTCCCTGAGAGAGCATGAGGAGGTTGAAGTGGGCGGGGGGGTCTATATTGTAGCGTCCCGGAAGATTAGTGCTGCGAGGGGTTCTGGGTATTTGTTCTGTTGTGTTTATGTTGTGTTACGGTGCGGATGTTCTCCCGAAAAATGTGTTTGTCATTCTTGTTTGGTGTGGGTTCACAGTGTGGTGCATATTTGTAACAGTGTTAAAGTTGTTTATACGGCCACCCTCAGTGTGACCTGTATGGCTGTTGACCAAGTATGTATTGCATTCACTTATGTGTGTGTAGAAGCCGCATATATCATGTGACAGGGGCCGGCACGCTGTTTGTATGGAGGAAAAGCAGACGTGACGACATGTTGTATAGGACGCTAAAGGCAGTGCCTTTAAGGCACGCCCCCAATATTTGTTGTCCAGGTGGAAATCGGGAGAAATTCGGGAGAATGGTTGCCCTGGGAGACTTTCGAGAGGGGCACTGAAAATCTGGAGGGTTGGCAAGAATGAGTATTAGCGGTGAATGCCGTGTTACAGCGGCGGGCCAGCTCTAATGTTAATTTGATATTGCCTCAAGGGCCAAATGAAGTTACACGGCGGGCCAAATTTGGCCCACGGGCCAGAGTTTGACACCCATGCATTAAACGATGTAACAAGGTTTTCCAAAATAAATTAACTCAAATTATGGAAAAAAATGCCAATATTTATTATTGAAGTCACAAAGTGCATTATTTTTTTTAACATGCCTCAAAACAGCAGCTTGGAATTTGGGACATGCTCTACCTGAGAGAGCATGAGGAGGTTGAGGTGGGCGGGGGGTAGCGGGGGTGTATATTGTAGCGTCCCGGAAGAGTTAGTGCTGCAAGGGGTTCTGGGTATTTGTTCTGTTGTGTTTATGTTGTGTTACGGTGCGGATGTTCTCCCGAAAAATGTGTTTGTCATTCTTGTTTGGTGTGGGTTCACAGTGTGGCGCATATTTGTAACAGTGTTAAAGTTGTTTATATGACCACCCTCAGTGTGACCTGCATGGCTGTTGACCAAGTATGCGTGGCATTTACTTGTGTGTGTGAAAAGCCGTAGATATTAAGTGATTGGGCCGGCACGCAAAGGCGGTGCTTTTAAGGTTTATTGGCGCTCTGTACTTCTCCCTACGTCTGTGTACCACTCCGTACAGCGGCATTTTAAAAAATCATAAATGTTACTTTTTGAAACCGATAACGATAATTTCCGATATTACATTTTAAAGCATTTATCGGCCGATAATATCGGCAGTCCGATAATATCGGACATCTCTTATTCCGTGCTCCCAACCTTGTGGGAACAGTTTGGAGCGGGCCCCTTCCTCTTCCAACATGACAAGGTCCATAAAGACATGGATGACAGAGTCTGGTGTGGATGAACTTGACTGGCCTGCACAGAGTCCTGACCTGAATCCGATAGAACACCTTTGGGATGAATTAGAACGAAGACTGAGAGCCAGGCCTTCTCGACCAACATCAGTGTGTGACCTCACCAATGCGCTTTTGGAAGAATGGTGGAAAATTCCTATAAACACACTCCACAACCTTGTGGACAGCCTTCCCAGAAGAGTTGAAGCTGTAATAGCTGCAAAAGGTGGACTGACATCATATTTAACCTTATGGGTTAGGAATGGGATGGCACTTCAAGTTCACATGTGAGTCAAGGCAGGTGGACAAATACTTTTGGTAATATAGTGTATGTACATGTGGGGTGTTTATTTCTCCGTATCAGGCACTTACTTTAACTCAGTGGTCCCCAGCCTTTTTTGCACCACGGACCGGTTTAATGTAGGCATTTTTTTTCAAGGACCGGCTTTCCACTTGTGCCAGATAAATACAGCAAAAATAAGTGCATGAAAAATACAACTCACTCTAGCGCTGAATTAGTGGGAGCCCGGGGCTTGTTTCTTTGCAATGAAATGCAGATGGAAATCAGCCTTTGGCCACAGTCTGTCACATTTATATTTGATATGTTCATTAATGTGCATTGTATCATGTCACAAAGTTATACCTAATATAACAAATGGCAACTTCCTGTCAGGAGTTTTATTGTACATCTACAGTATAAACAAGCTTGTTGGTGTGTCTAGTAGGACAGGCGAGAGTTAAGTCGGAGAAAATGCAGTCTTTTATAAATTATTTAATGTTTTCCTGCGGCCCGGTAGCAAATGCAATCAAATTTGAACTTTACAGTACAGATAAGAACAACATTTTGTTACATTAGCTTGTTGTAGTGCATGATAAAAGAGAAATAAGGTGCAGATATAAATAAATAGATTACTGTACAGATAAATATATTGCACTTTTGCATATGCATCCACGTTTATGTATGTATGTTATATTGTCTTTATATTCCAGCCAGTTAATCCATTTTTTGGCGGGAATTGAGGGGATTATTATGATGCGTTCAAGAGTCTTATGGCCTGAAGGAAAAAGACGCTGTTACAGAACCTGGAGGTTCTGCTATCTAGAGTCCAGCAGTGAAAACAGTCCTTGGTGGGGGGGTGGGAGCAGTCTCTGTAGATTTTCTGAGCCCTGGTCAGGCGGCGGCTTTTTGCGATCTCCTGGATAGGAGGAAGAGGAGTCCTGATGATCTTTTCCGCCGTCCTCACCACTCTCTGTAGAGATTTCCAGTCTGATCAATATGCTAAAATGATTTCTAAAAAAAAAAAAAAAAAGGCTAGAAAAGGCTGTAAAAAATGGTCAACAAAAAGTTTTTCTCTTAGGCCCCGTTTACACTAATAAGGTTATCCAGGGTAAATTGTTGATGTTATTGACTTGTTGGGAGTGCTAATCAGGCATATTTGGTCAGTGCATGACTGCAAGCTAATCAATGCTAACATGCTATTTAGTCTAGTTGTATGTACATATTGCATCATTATGCCTCATTTGTAGCTATATTTCAGCTCATTTAATATCCTTTACTTTTATCCTCTTTGTATAAAATTTAGTTTTGCATGTCTCATGACACATTATCTGTATGTAATATTGGCTGCATTTCAGATAGTTGTTTGTGTGCCATGTTGTTCCAGACCACAGCAAACATTACCTAGCTTGCCAAAGTGTGTAATAAATCTATTAGAAGAAGACAGCCTGACGTTGCCTTTAACTTGGACACACACATCTATACCCTTTGGCCATTAAAAGCCAGTCATTTCCAGGAGTTATCTCACCTTCTGAGTAGCCTCTGATTTACTAATGGTTTCTATTGTTGTAAAAATGTGTAGAATAAATATTACATTTCAACATTTCTGTCAACGAAGATTTGCTCCAGCCTGCGACACATAGTCAATTTGATAGTAGGCTATTATAGCTAATATAGACACTTACGTCTTGTGTTGCGTTCATTTTAAAGGCCTACTGAAATGCGATTTTCTTATTTAAACGGGGATAGCAGGTCCATTCTATGTGTCATACTTGATCATTTCGCGATATTGCCATATTTTTGCTGAAAGGATTTAGTAGAGAACATTGACGATAAAGTTCGCAACTTTTGGTCGCTGATAAAAAAAGCCTTGCCTGTACCGGAAGTAGCAGACGAGTAGTGTGACGTCACAGGTTGTGGAGCTCCTCACATCTGCACATTGTTTACAATCATGGCCACCAGCAGCGAGAGCGATTCGGACCGAGAAAGTGACGATTTCCCCATTAATTTGAGCAAGGATGAAAGATTCGTGGATGAGGAAAGTGAGAGTGAAGGACTAGAGGGCAGTGGGAGCGATTCAGATAGGGAAGATGCTGTGAGAGGCGGGTGGGACCTGATATTCAGCTGGGAATGACTAAAACAGTAAATAAACACAAGACATATATATACTCTATTAGCCACAACACAACCAGGCTTATATTTAATATGCCACAAAATAATCCCGCATAACAAACAGCTCCCCCCTCCCGTCCATATAACCCGCCAATACAACTCAAACACCTGCACAACACACTCAATCCCACAGCCCAAAGTACCGTTTTTTGTGGTCCCCTTTATTTAGAATAGTACCGAGAAGTATTGAAATAATTTTGGTTCCCGGTACTAAAATATTGGTATCAGGACAACACGAGTAGGTATGATGTCAAGGTCAACATGAGATCCAGCTCTTGTACCTGGTCTTATTAGCGCAGGTGTACCTAATGACGTTTTTTTGTGTTTTTTTTCCCGTGCCGTCAGAGGATGTCTCGTTCTAGCGGCGCTGCCTTTGTGACAACAGTGTGAAAAATGATGAATATAGATGTGATGCTTCCGCGTGCATTGTACAATTGTGCTAAGGCTAATCGGGATAACAATGCAGGTGTTGTCGTACATCATTTAAATAAGGCCGCCGGGAATTGTCTCTCATTGTGTTTCCTGACTGAATTCATATTTCTCATACTTAATTTTCACTTGTGTCCCACCTGTTGTTAATCACCCATTCCTATAATTAAAATCAGTCCCACCTCCTCCTCTATAAGCATTGTACCTTGGTGGTGTGTCAACTTGCAGCAGGTAAAGAGATGTGCGAATTACTTGGCTTTAAAATACTTTTCAAATGGAAAATGGCCAAAAGCTACTCACTCTAGTCAAAATTATTCTCAAAGCTTATTTCAACCCAAACAAAATAAGCTTGTTTCGTTGCCGTTCCCAATTCATATGTACGGGAAGTTTAATGCTTACTCAGCAGAGCAAAAAAATAGACTAATTCTACAGATAATGTAGCATATCGCTAATAAAGAACATAATAGAAGTAACAAACATGACAAGGACAAAGATAAGACCTTCTGGAGGAAAGTTCTGTGGTCAGATGAAACAAAAATTTAGCTGTTTGGCCACAATACCCAGCAATATGTTTGGGGGAGAAAAGGTGAGGCCTTTAATCCCAGGAACACCATGTCTACCGTCAAGCATGGTGGTGGTAGTGTTATGCTCTGGGCCTGTTTTGCTGCCAATGGAACTGGTGCTTTACAGAGAGTAAATGGGACAATGCAAAAGGAGGATTACCTCCAAATTCTTCAGGACAACCTAAAATCATCAGCCCGGAGGTTGGGTCTTGGGCGCAGTTGGGTGTTCCAACAGGACAATGACCCCAAACACACGTCAAAAGTGGTAAAGGAATGGCTAAATCGGGCTAGAATTAAGGTTTTGGAATGGCCTTCCCAAAGTCCTGACTTAAACCCCATTGAGAACATGTGGACAATGCTGAAGAAACAAGTCCATGTAAAAAAAAAAAAAAATTTTAGCTGAACTGCACCAATTTTGTCAAGAGGAGTGGTCAAAAATTCAACCAGAAACTTGTGGAGGGCTACCAAAAGCGCCTTATTGCAGTGAAACTGTAAGCAAATATTAACATTGCTGTATGTATACTTTTGACCCAGCACATTTGCTCACATTTTCAGTAGACCCATAATTAATTCATAAACGAACCAAACTTCATGAATGTTTTTGTGACCAACAAGTATGTGCTTTAATCACTCTTTCACAAAAAAAATAAGAGTTGTAGGAATTATTGGAAAGCCATGACATATATATATATATATATATATATATATATATATATATATGTATATGTATGTATATGTATATATATGTGTATATATGTATGTATATATATATATATATATATATACATATATACACACACATATACATATATATATATATATACATATATATGTATGTGTATATATGTATGTGTATATATATATATATATATTTATATATATATATATATATATATATGTATGTATGTATATGTATATATATGTGTATATATGTATATATATATATATATATATATATATATATATATATATATATACGCACACACATATACATATATATATATATATATATATATATATATATATACATATATATATACATATATACATGTGTATATATATATATATATATATATATATATATATATGATTCCTATTCAAAAGAGGATGATTCGATTCAGAATTGATTCAACATGATTCTCGATTCAAACGGATTTTCGTAATGCATTATTATGGGCCTGCTGCAATGCAGTGAATCATAGAATTTAGTGTATATATATATATATATATATATATATATATATATATATATATATATATATATATATATATATATATATATATATATATATAATGTGTATATGTATATATATATATATATATGTATATATGTGTGTGTGTATGTATATATGTATATATATGATATATATTTACATGTATATATGTGTGTGTGTATGTATATATGTATATATATATATATATATATATATATATATATGATATATATTTACATATACAGTTTATATAGACATATAAATTGTTTTTATAATCTATTATTTTTTAACTATGAATAGATTTAGAAAGTGATAAATAACAATTGCAGTGATGTTTTTGTTTTTTAAACACCCCTAACTACTACTAATACAAAACAGCTTACTTTTTGTTCCCTTATTCGAATCCACATGTCAAGTCATTTCCACCCTTTTGAGCGACTGTGATTGCTATGTTTGTCCTTGAGACTCTGATGTAGGCTCTGTTTTTTCAAAGATATGTACGGTATGCAGCTACACACAAACAAACACAAAAAATCCTGAAAACTTGGCCGTGGAGCATTTTGGCCCGGCATCTAATATTTAAGCGGTAAAGGCGGCGACGATTGTGAGTTTATCCGAAGTCGAACGCTTGTAAATCCAAAGAAATGGCGTCGCTGAGGCCAAAGACGGCACATGAGTCAGAGCCGGAAAGATTAGAGTTGACTGTGTTCAGCCTGACCGTTGGCGCCACAATGGAGGGACGTTATTGGCCAGGAGGGTTAGTGATTCAAGAAGACACTAATCCATGATGCACTTGACCACAGGTTCATGCCCCCCAGGCATGCTTAGATGAACCTAACACACCTGCACAGCTCTTTAACACACTGCACTCTGCAGGGAATGCTCCCATATTGTTTCTTTAAGAGCTACTATGGCTTATTCCTGTCCTTATTTTTTGATTATCTATTTATTTGATATATTTGAGATAGGCTCCAGCGTCCCCCGCAACCCTGAAAGGGACAAGCGTTAGAAAATGGATGGATGGATGGATATTTTTTAATATGTCGTCTATTCTAAGACTTAGACTTAGACAAATTTTAATGATCCACAAGGGAAATTGTTCCACACAGTAGCTCGGTTGCAAAGGATGGAAAGTGTAAGGATGGAAAGGATAATGCAGGTATAAAATAGACTATAAATGTACCGTTGTAGCAATATAGAATATAACATATATGTAATATTTACATATGTACAGTATATGATATATACTGATATATTATGTTTATATCATATATACAATATATAACAATTACCATGTACAATATTACAGTATTTTTAACAACTGTAGCATAAAATAGAGAGTAGACCCAGCAGAAAATATACATTATAAACAAAGAGAGGTTTGTTTTTCAATACATTTCCTTATTTACAGTTCTTGTTTTTTAGTATCTGGAGTAGAGATGTCCGATAATGGCTTTTTTTTTTTCAATTTTTAATCTATCAAGAAAGAAAAAAAAATCACATCAAATTATAGTATGTTATTTATGTAGTTTGATAATTTTCCTCGACTGATCTACTAACATCATGTGGTTTATTTTGTACATATGCAGCATCATCTACAAAGATAAATAGAAATGCTATTGCGACATCCAGTGGACACATTTAGAACAGAAGTTTCTCATCATCCTGCGGGCCGGATAAAACCTGTCCGCGAGCCTGATCTGGCCCTCGGGCCGTGCGTTTGACACCCCTGGGATAAACATTTTGTTGGACCCATCAAAAGACAAGACTGGCAAATTCAACTTAATGGCAAAGGCTACTTCCTGAATATGGGAACACACCTAGGACAACAATGTAAATAAACGCGTACGTTTAAGAAAACAAGATATATAACAACTGGACAGCACAGTTATCAGCACAGTGTTAAATGTCATACAAAAAAATAGATTTTATTATTAAACAAATTAACATTTATTTCCACATGAACACACACAAAAGTACTGAAAATTGGCACTGTTGAGTACTGGTACGACCTGCTCAGTGGCCTTGTGTCCGCCCTGAGACTGGAAGGTCGTGAGTTCAAACCCCGGCCGAGTCATACCAGAGACTATAAAAATGGGACCCATTGCCTCCCTGCTTGGCACTCAGCATCGAGGGTTGGAATTGGGGGTCTAATCACTAAAATGATTCCCGAGCGTGGCCACTGCTGCTGCTCACTGCTCTTCTCACCTCCCAGGGGGTGGAACAAAGGGGTCACATGCATAGTGTGTGTGTGACTATCAGCGGTACTTTAACTTTAACTTTACCTATACAAGATAAAGTAATATGTATTCCCAAACAAATTATGTTGATAGAAAACTCATTCAGATTAAAACTTTAGCTATAAAGTAAATTTTGCAATCAAGATACTTTTTTTGTTTAGGAAAATGAAGGGGAAAAAAATGCTGTGATTCAGTCCAGAAGTCATACACTGCAAAAACTGAAATCTAAGTAAGATAAAATATCTCAAATAAGGGTGATATTTGCTTATTTTCTGTCTGATAAGATAGTTCTTCTCACTAAGCAGATTTTATGTTAGAGTGTTTTACTTGTTTTGTTTTGGTCCTAAAATTTCTCAGTAAGATATTACAGCTTGTTGCTGAGATTTGATGGCCTATATTGAGTAAAACATGCTTGAAACTAGAATATCAACTGTTGCAAAGCTGTGTCATCAACACTCACAAGTATAAAACTACTTTTTTAAAGTAATCATTTCTTATTTCAAGCATGAAAAAAAAACATGACATTGATATAATTGTGTCTCATATTTAAAACAGAGGACAGCCAAATGGACTTTGCTGTTTTATTTTCAATGAAACAATAGAACATACATACTCGTATAGTAGTACAGTTGTTATTAGTGAGAATATACTTATTTAAGGTATTTTTGGGTTCATTGAGGTTAGCTATTTTTACTTGTTTTGGAAAGTCTTGACGAGCCACATTTTCATGTTCTATTGGCAGATAATTTTGCTTAGTTCAAGTAAAATACCTCTAATTTTTGTATTTTTTCTTCTTCTTGTTTTTGAACACTGACTTTTTGCAGTGTTGGTGTATTTCGCCGCTCGAGAGAAGTCATCTGGGATAGACTCCAGCTCACCCGTGACCCCAATAAAGACAAGCGGCATAGAAAATGAATGCATGCTCCAATGTTAATGTAATTGTGATATAAACAAACTTTAACATTCACACGCGAGGTCAGAAGGTGTCATTTCCAACCAAGTCTAATGCAATTCACAAGGAGATTGAAAAAAAATCCCGCTTTGACTGCAACATTTGCATAAAACTCATTTTTAAGCCCTGAAGATCTTCATTGATTTCACAGGTAAAAAAACAAACAATGTTTAAGCCCAAGTGCTCCTGTTTGTCCATTTCTTATGAAGCAAACATTAATGTTATGCTAAACTGGCTGTGTAGTCCTTTTAAAATGACCAAAAGCTGTACTGAGACGCCTGATTGAAATGCTTGATGGAAATTCCACGGAGGCATACTTTAGTTGGAAAAAAAAAAAAAAAAAAAAAATCAATTCCACCACTGGTGCGAGGATGCGATAACGCTCCACTTTGACTCTAAAGCTGTCTGCCGCTTGATAATGTGCTTCCAATTAAACTATTGATACACGCCATATTTCCAGATGCTGCTTTCCTTTTGGCTCGGCCTGCTCGTCAGCCGTGCCACATTTTTGTTTTCGCTGCAGATTACACTGAGCGAGGAGTGACTTGAGTGGGAATGAAAGGTGGGGGGGGGGCTTTGGTAAGGCTGCCAGCATCACAGTGGTCATGTTTAATATCAGTTAGCACGTTCCCGAGCACATTCGCTCAGGCCGAGCCTCCCGAATGGTAATCCATGAAGAATTAACCCGCTCCCTCACCCGCCATCAAGGGAGCGTTGTTAAATGGCGTCATTTGAATACTGTCACACCCTCACACAGTCCGCTCTTCAAGGCTTTTTGGTGGCGTTCCAGGTGCGGCCCCGGCCTCCAGAATCCCTGTCATTATGCTGGGTCGTTTAAATTCCTGGTCCCTCTGACCTGCATTTCCATAACGCCTGTCCCGCCGAGGCTGGTTCTGCAGCGAGTCCACTTCATTACGCAGCATAGTAGACGGGGGGGGGGGGGGGGAAACACACTCTGGTGATTAAACGTTGCGTACAGGCCACAGTCATCTGGGAGTGCTCTGCCGCAAGTAGAAAATGAGGACGTTGTACCCACCACGAGCATTAAATGGCAAAAAAGAAAAGCATAAATTATCATGAAAACTATGACCTACTTCACCCAATTCTAACCTAAATAGGTCGTGAGTTCAAACGCCGGCCGAGTCATACCAAAAACTACAAAAATGGGACCCATTACCTCCCTGCTCGGCACTCAGCATCAAGGGTTGGAATTTGGGGGTTAAATGACCAAAAATGATTCCCGGGCGCGGCCACCGCTGCTGCTCACTGCTCCCCTCCCAGGGGGTGATCAAGGGTGATGGATCATTTCACCACACCCATTGTGTGTGTGACAATAATTCATACTTTAACTTTAAGTGGATTTAGCTACAATAGCTGAGCATCTGTTCTAACTAGAGATGACCGATAATGGCTTTTTTGCCGATATTCCGATATTGTCCAACTCTTAATTACCGATTCCAATATCAACCGATACCGATATATACAGTCGTGGAATTAACACATTATTATGCCTAATTTTGTTGTGATGCCCCGCTGGATGCATTACACAATGTAACAAGGTTTTCCAAAATAAATCAACTCAAGTTATGGAAAAAAATGCCAACATGGCACTGCCATATTTATTATTGAAGTCACAAAGTGCATCATTTTTTTTTTAACATGCCTCAAAACTGCAGCTTGGAATTTGGGACATGCTCTCCCTGAGAGAGCATGAGGAGGTTGAGTTGGGCGGGGTCGGGGGGTGTATATTGTAGCGCCCCGGAAGAGTTAGTGCTGCAAGAGGTTCTGGGTATTTGTTCTGTTGTGCTTATGTTGTGTTACAGTGCGGACGTTCTCATTCTTGTTTGGTGTGGGTTCACAGTGTGCCGCACGTTTGTTATAGTGTTAAAGTTGTTTATACGGCCACCCTCAGTGTGACCTGTATGGCTGTTGACCAAGTATGCAATGCATTCACTTGTGTGTGTGACAAGCCGTAGATATTATGTGATTGGGCCGGCACGCAAAGGCAGTGCCTTTAAGGTTTATTGGCGCTCTGTACTTCTCCCTACGTCCGTGTACCACTCCGTACAGCTGCGTTTTAAAAAGTCATAAATGTTACTTTTTGAAACCGATACTGATCATTTCCGATATTACATTTTAAAGCATTTATCGACCGATAATATCGGCAGTCCGATATTATCGGACATCTCTACCAAAAATTATTCCCGGGCGCGGCCACCACTGCTGCTCACTCCAGCAGAACGTGACTTTTCAGTCTTATCCATATCCTCTCTGCCCTCCTGCTCCCGGCCGCTTACTGTTAAAGACAACAGATGATTAGATTAACACGTACCACCCGTGAAATCTACTCACCTGCCAGCTGTGTCTCGCCGTCAGCACATGCCCCGCCCCCGTCTGATGGTGCTCTGTCCTCAGCACCATGTAAAGAGGCGGTGACCTTTGCTCCTGCAGGCGGCGCTGGCCACACCTCCCCCCACAAATACATATTATATGAAAACAATAGAATGTAGTACAGACAGCTACAGTAGTTTTATAACGTAATCTAATAATAAACAGGATTTATCTTGGAGAGCGGACTACGGTATCTCCTTCCAGCTGCTTCCTTGTATTTATAAATGTCTGCCGTTCAGATATTATCTCAACATTCTTGGCCGGTGTTTAGTATGGTGCAGGCTAGCATTGCTACACTCTAACTTCCATCCATCCATCCATTTTCTACCGCTTGCACACACTAACTTGCTTCACCAAATGTCATGTTTTTGATGATTTATTTCATTAATTCACCGAATATCATCCACTTCTTTTTCTCAGCACTGTCCTTCACACTCACTTCCTCCCTTCCTTTTTTTTTTTTTAATTTAATTTTTTATTTTTGTCCTGTCTGTCCAGCTACTCAGGCAAACCATATAGTTGATGTAGATGCCCATATCGGCTGTACAAATTTACTTTACAAAAGAAAAGTGTGGGATACTTCTCTTGTTGCCTTATATGTATTTGACTTTATTAAATGGATTTATATTATTATTTGGTGCAGCGGGGCCGGAGCAGGAGGGGATAGAAAGAGGAAGAAAAGGAAGACAAAGGGGGGAAATTGAGGGGATAAGACAGAGAGACAACAATAACGGCAAACAACAGAACAACATTAGCAAATAGGATATGCACAAATATGATAGTAAAAGTGATAGCAAAGTAGCAGTTAGTGAAATAATTATTAGTAATACAGAAATGACAATGAGCATTATTACACTACAAATGGAGCAATACAAATACCAATAGAAATAGCACTATTGATAATGAATAATAACAATAATTACCTCTATTATCAACAATACAATTGTTTCAAATGCAACAATATGATAACTGATAACTTGAAATACAAAAGAAAGCAGATAAATGGAGGGGAAGAAAGAGAAGCCACCTATATTAACCTTGTAGATTGTTATAGTCACAATAGGTTAAGCTTTGTCAGTGTGCCATGTGTTACCCAGTTTCCCTAGGGCGGGGGTCGACAACCCGCGGCTCTAGAGCCGCATGTAGCGCCGCCCTAGTGGCTCTCTGAAGCTTTTACAAAAATGTATGAAAAATTTAAAAAGATGAGGAGAATTTTTTTTTTTTTTTGTGTTAATATGGTTTCTGTAGGAGGACAAACATGACACAAACCTCCCTAATTGTTATAAAGCACACTGTTTATATTAAACATGCTTCACTGATTCGAGTATTTGGCGAGCGCCCTTTTGTCCGACTAATTTTGGCGGCCCTTGAACTCACCGTAGTTTGTTTACATGTACAACTTTCTCCGACTCTCAAGGACGTGTTTTATGCATACTTGCCAACCCTCCCGGATTTTCCGGGAGACTCCCGAAATTCAGCGCCTCTCCCGAAAACCTCCCGGGACAAATTTTCTCCCGAAAAATCTCCCGAAATTCAGGCGGAGCTGGAAGCCACGCCCCCTCCAGCTCCATGCGGACCTGAGTGACTTGTCGACAGCCTGTATTCACGTCCGCTTTCCCACAATATAAACAGCGTGCCTGCCCAATCACGTTATAACTGTAGAATAATCGAGGGCGAGTCCTTGGTTTCTTATGTGGGTTTATTGTTAGGCAGTTTCATTAACGTCCTCCCGGCGCGGTAACAACACAAAGCAACAGCAGTCATGTTTTATTCTACCGTAAAGCAGTTTGTCTGCCGTAAACAGCAATGTTGTTGTAATATATTGAGTTGGAGGCAATAACCAGGCGAGGTGATGAAGTATGTCTCTTTACTGTAGATTTCAGAACAGACTCACACACTTGATGTCAGGTGCGCAACACCACGTAAATTGTTGGCCAACCAAAAAGTAACCCCAGTACGCTATAGCCAACATTCACCAGGAGATGGCAACAGACAAACATAGATCACTCTATTACATTCCTCCCCTTTTAGAAATGTAGAAGTTACTCAAAATAAATAAACAACCCAACCAAAAAATGCAGCAGCTCAGTTAAAAAACTGTACTTAACCCTCATTTGTAAATAATAACATGCTTATTATACAAACAGTATTTGTACACCTTTAACACAGATTTTAATACTGTCTTCAAAGATTCAGTTTTTTTTGGTGGTACTCGAAACCTTTCTGGGTACCTGCGAAAGGGTGTTCAGCATGGTTAGAAAAATAGTGACAGAGAATAGAACAAGGATGGACAATTCAACCCTTAACTCAACAATGAGTAGATGAGTGTTATGTGTGTGTATATGTGTAAATAAATGAACACTGAAATTCAAGTATTTCTTTTATATATACAGGCAAAAGCCAGTAAATTAGAATATTTTGAAAAACTTGATTTATTTCAGTAATTGCATTCAAAAGGTGTAACTTGTACATTATATTTATTCATTGCACACAGACTGATGCATTCAAATGTTTATTTCATTTAATTTTGATGATTTGAAGTGGCAACAAATGAAAATCCAAAATTCCGTGTGTCACAAAATTAGAATATTACTTAAGGCTAATACAAAAAAGGGATTTTTAGAAATGTTGGCCAACTGAAAAGTATGAAAATGAAAAATATGAGCATGTACAATACTCAATACTTGGTTGGAGCTCCTTTTGCCTCAATTACTGCGTTAATGCGGCGTGGCATGGAGTCGATGAGTTTCTGGCACTGCTCAGGTGTTATGAGAGCCCAGGTTGCTCTGATAGTGGCCTTCAACTCTTCTGCGTTTTTGGGTCTGGCATTCTGCATCTTCCTTTTCACAATACTCCACAGATTTTCTATGGGGCTAAGGTCAGGGGAGTTGGCGGGCCAATTTAGAACAGAAATACCATTGTCCGTAAACCAGGCACGGGTAGATTTTGCGCTGTGTGCAGGCGCCAAGTCCTGTTGGAACTTGAAATCTCCATTTCCATAGAGCAGGTCAGCAGCAGGAAGCATGAAGTGCTCTAAAACTTGCTGGTAGACGGCTGCGTTGACCCTGGATCTCAGGAAACAGAGTGGACCGACACCAGCAGATGACATGGCACCCCAAACCATCACTGATGGTGGAAACTTTACACTAGACTTCAGGCAATGTGGATCCTGTGCCTCTCCTGTCTTCCTCCAGACTCTGGGACCTCGATTTCCAAAGGAAATGCAAAATTTGCATGGTTGGGTGATGGTTTAGGGTGCCATGTCATCTGCTGGTGTCGGTCCACTCTGTTTCCTGAGATCCAGGGTCAACGCAGCCGTCTACCAGCAAGTTTTAGAGCACTTCATGCTTCCTGCTGCTGACCTGCTCTATGGAGATGGAGATTTCAAGTTCCAACAGGACTTGGCGCCTGCACACAGCGCAAAATCTACCCGTGCCTGGTTTACAGACCATGGTATTTCTGTTCTAAATTGGCCCGCCAACTCCCCTGACCTTAGCCCCATAGAAAATCTGTGGGGTATTGTGAAAAGGAAGATGCAGAATGCCAGACCCAAAAACGCAGAAGAGTTGAAGGCCACTATCAGAGCAACCTGGGCTCTCATAACACCTGAGCAGTGCCAGAAACTCATTGACTCCATGCCACGCCGCATTAACGCAGTAATTGAGGCAAAAGGAGCTCCAACCAAGTATTGAGTATTGTACATGCTCATATTTTTCATTTTCATACTTTTCAGTTGGCCAACATTTCTAAAAATCCCTTTTTTGTATTAGCCTTAAGTAATATTCTAATTTTGTGACACACGGAATTTTGGATTTTCATTTGTTGCCACTTCAAATCATCAAAATTAAATGAAATAAACATTTGAATGCATCAGTCTGTGTGCAATGAATAAATATAATGTACAAGTTACACCTTTTGAATGCAATTACTGAAATAAATCAAGTTTTTCAAAATATTCTAATTTACTGGCTTTTACCTGTGTGTGTGTGTGTGTGTGTGTGTGTGTGTGTATATATATATATAAAAGAAATACTTGACTTTCAGTGAATTCTAGCTATATATATAGCTAGAATTCACTGAAAGTCAAGTATTTCTTATATATATATATATATATATATATATATATATATATATATATATATATATGAAATACTTGACTTGGTGAATTCTAGCTGTAAATATACTCCTCCCCTTTTAGCCAAGCCCCCAACCACGCCCCTTCCCCACATCAGACCCCCCCCCCCCCCCCCCAACCCCCCCACCTCCCGAAATCGGATGTCTCAAGGTTGGCAAGTATGGTTTTATGCCACTTCTTTTTCTGTCTCATTTTGTCCACCAAACTTTTAATGTTGTGCGCGAATGCACAAAGGGGAGTTTTGTTGATGTTATTGACTTGTGTGGAGTGCTTATCGGGCATATTTGGTCACTGCATGACTGCAAGCTAATCGATGCTAACATGCTATTTAGGCTAGCTATATGTACATATTGCATCATTATGCCTCATTTGTAGGTATATTTGAGGTCATTTTGTTTCCTTTAAGTCCTCTTAATTCAAATTATATCTCATGACACACTATCTGTATGTAATATGGCTTTTAATTTTTTGAGGCTCCAGACAGATTTGTTTTTGTATTTTTGGTCCAATATGGCTCCTTCAACATTTTGGATTGCCGACCCCTGTCTTAGGGCAACAGCGTTAATTAACACTTTCTCCCATCCCATGGTTGGAAAACAAAGTTTTTGTCGATCTCTCGCTACAAGCTAATGCTAGAGGGTAAGAGCAAATGTTTTTGGCAGATCTTACGGGGTTCGGTGTGACATTTGCCACGGCAACAAATGGCGGGGATGTTTGTAACTCTAATTTTTGCTTACAACTTAAAGAATAACAATTAGCCCCATTGACGGCTCTTATTTCAAAGCACTCTAAAGTCAGGACACTCTTATGTTGAGGTATCAGAATCAGAAATACTTTATTAATCCCCGAGGGGAAATAACAATTTTCAGCACAATCCCATTCAAGATCAGACAAACATTACAGGGAGATAGAACAGGATCGCTGACGGGTCTGCCAACCTCCGGGGCCCCTTACAAAAAAGGTGAGATACAGGTAGAGAATGGGGGGGGGGGGGGTCGGTCTAAGCCTGGGCCCCTGGAGAGGGGGTCCAGACTGAGGCTAAGGGAAAAAAACAACTCATAGCCATAGCACACATCCCTCTTACATGTGTGTAAGAGGGAACCACTGTATATGTAAGCATAACATGGCAGTTTCTAAATATACACAGGCCGAAATATGAAATTAAACAGTCCTAAGTTGCAACTGACTATATTCCACTCCAGTCCCGAAGTGGGTGGTTAGCAAAGTCTTTGACAACTGCCAAAACAACAAGAGACATGTTTGCGACTCGAGTTTCTAACATTTGTTTGTATTTCAGGGATCAAATGATCCCCTCAGGAGGATAATAGCAATTGACATTATCAGTTGCAGGGTCAAACTGTCACCTTAATGACTGATGAAAGGCGTAATTGTGTGAGGACAATTGCTTTGAAGCAGCGTTGACATAAATTAGAATCAGAATCAGATTTATTTTGCCAAGTATGTTTAACACACACGGACTCTGACAATGATTACAAATACATTAGAGGCAGCCACCACAGTTTACATACTTCACAACAGTCACAATTTGTCTGTGATTGTTGGTCTAGACCGGGGGTCAGCAACGCGCGGCTCTCGCTCTTTAGTGCCACCCTAGTGGCTCCCTGGAGCATTTTTAAAAAAGGATTGGAAATTGACACCGATGCACTGCAAAAACTGAAATCTAAGTAAGATTAAATATCTCAAATAAGGGTGATATTTGCTTATTTTCTGTCTGATAAGATAATTCTTCTCACTAAGCAGATTTTATGTTAGAGTGTTTTACTTGTTTTAAGGGTTTTGGTACTAAATGATCTCAGTAAGATATTACAGCTTGTTGCTGAGATTTGATGACCTATATTGAGTAAAACATGCTTGAAACTAGAATATCAACTGTTGCAAAGCTGTGTCATCAACACTCACAAGTATAAAACAACTTTTTTAAAGTAATAATTTCTTATTTCAAGCATGAACAAAAAAATTATGACTTTGACACTATTGTGTCTCATAATTAAAACAGATGACAGCCAAATGGACTTTGCTGTTTTATTTTGAATGAAACAAGAGAAAATACGTACTCATATAGTAGTACAGTTGGCACAGTACAGTAAACGGACAGTTAATATTTAAACATTTAACATGTGACATTTCTAACTATTTTGAACAGAAATAGTTCATGCACATTCAGGTAAATTATTCAAAATTACAATTAAAAAAAATTTGGCTGGGGGCCGGGCTGTATATATATATATATATACATATATATATATGTATGTATGTATGTATGTATGTATATGTGTGTATATATATATATATATGTATGTATGTATCTATGTATGTATGTATGTATGTGTGGGGGAAAAAAATCACAAGACTACTTCATCTCTACAGGCCTGTTTCATGAGGGGTTCCCTCAATCATCAGGAGATGTGTGATTTTTCCCACACATACATATATTGCGCTCTACCACGGTATCGAGCACTATTTTTTGGATAACCTTATTAAGACATATATATATATATATATATATATATATATATATATATATATATATATATATATATATTCCTCGCGCACTAATTGACTGAAAGAGCACGCACTTGGCGCGATGATGTCATGTTATCGATGGAAAAATGCATTTTTAGACCATATGATTTGCCTGAGTGGCTAGGAGACCCCGAGAGTAACAAGCGGTTGCCTTGTTGCCTTTCCATTAAGTTTGCTGGTTTCAAGAAATGTAATGCCGAGCGCATATCATTATGTCAAGATAATGTCACTAGCATTTACTTCATTTAAGAATATTTTCAACATATTGAGCAAAATCTCTTCTTTTTTTTTCTATCAAGAAAAGTGCACTTGTTAGTGAGAATATACTTATTTTAAGGTATTTTTGGGTAAGTAAAATACCCCTAATTTTTTTAATTTATTTTTTCTTGTTTTTGAACACTGACTTTTTGCAGTGTGGGGAAAAAATATTTGTTCTGTTTTGGTATGGTTTTAGTTTGAGAACAAACATGACACAAACCTTCCCAATTGCTAGAAAGCCCACTGTTTAATATGTTTGTGTGTATGCTTCACTGATGAGAGTATTTGGTGTCACAATATGGCTCTTTCAAGGTTTTGGGTTGCCGACCCCTGGTCTAAAGTTAAATAAGATTTTGGCAAAATGATGGTAGTACGTTGTGGAAGTTTCTCCCCTCCGGGTTCCTCGGACCACCAAGCACTGACATGAGAGCCTGGATCAGGTTCACAATATAGTTTTATTTTTGCAATAAATTGTCTTGCTTTTCAGCAATTGTTTTGTGTCTGTCTGTCTCTCTCTCGCTCTCGCTCTTGCTTCAACTCCAACACCTCTCTCCTCCCCGGCTGCTGCCCTTTAACAGAGTGACAGGTGATTAGATAATCAAGCCCAGGTGGGCCATCTACGCACCTGTCGCTGATCTCGAAGCTAGTCCTGGCACACCCGTTTCGCTGCAGGTCTGCAGGCCACGCCCCCCTCCACATAGTTTTTTCCCCTTTTTTTTGGTAGTTCTTTGTATTTTTTTACCGTTATTGCGCCGTCGGGTACGTGTAAGAGTGCCTGCTGGTCACCACACAGCAGGAATGTAGCAGCAGAGTGTCAAATTCAGCCGCAAAATTACACGTTCAAGAAATAAAAACATTGTTTTATCGTAAGTTTATTAGCGGGAGTGTGATTAGAACTTTATATAGACGTATTAGAAAAACTATTGTCCTTGCTCGCAGTCATGGCGCCTTTTCTTTAGTTGGCCTAATTCCCTTTATGCGCGACTAAGACTGCTCGCTAAGAGCCAGACTGGAAGAAAAGAAGGGTTGTCGGGCTTTATTGGCTTCATTGTAGCGTGGACATGACAGCCCCCTGCCGTTAGTGTGTGTGTGTGTGCGTTGTTTGTGCGCAGTCAGACAATCTGACAAGCACAAGAAGAGATGGAGAAAGAAGACAGGGTGTGTTGGGGGTTCAGAGATGCATTTTGTGTGTCAGCTTGTGCAAATATTGATGCTTCTCGTTTCGTCCTGTAAGCGTGTTTGTGGCGTGTCATTGACACTGACTGTTTTCCTCTCTGCCCTGCCCAGACGAAGACCCTCTGCAGCCCGTCACCACCGACGAGATGGTGTCGGTGGGCGGCACGGTGACACTGACCTGCCGGGTGGCCGACAACGACAACTCGTCCCTGCAGTGGTCCAACACGGCCCAGCAGACGCTGTACTTCGGGGAGAAGAGAGGTGGGTGAAACATAAGGCGAAAATCCTGTAAAATGTATGTTTTTAAGGTTAGTTTTTTATTATCTACCAGGGTTGTACGGTGTACTGGTATTGGTATAGCACCGCGATAACAATGAATCATATTCGGTACTATACTGCCTCTAAAACGTACCGGTCCCCCAGCCCCCGGCCCCTCTGTCGTCGTCACGTCGTGACATTGCTGGTTTACGAGCAGAGGAGCATGTTCGGCAGCGCACAATCACGGAGTACTTACAAGCAATGTTCCCTCTAATTGTTCATGTGTGTGAGCAAACATAAAAACTTCCTGAGCATTCAGCGGAGCCCATGTGAGCAACATCAGACGTGCACACTGTGGCTACACCAGCAGCACACCTGTCCCAAACCTGACTAAAAAACAAGTTCAATCTCCATCCATCCATCCATTTTCTACCGCTGGTCCCTTTCGGGGTCGCTGGAGCCTATCTCAGCTGCATTCGGGCGGAAGGCGGGATACACCCTGGACAAGTCCCCACCTCATCGCAGAGCCAACACAGATAGACAACATTCTCTTATTATTATAATCAAATGACAGCAGTCATTTCTATGAGGTTATTTTCTAATATAAGTGTTTAGGCCCACTTACAATGACAATAACAAAAAATATTGTTTTTCATGAACTGTGTACTTGTATTGTTTGTCTGGGTGGAGGTCCTGCTTTGGAAATAATGTGTAACCCTTTCAGACATTGCATTTAGTTCCCATTAAAACATTCACATGTTGCACAATGAGATGTAAGCAGGGGATCATGTGTACATTCCTGCAACTTCCTGTTTGTAAAAAAATATATTTTTATTAGTATTTACTTTATATACTAACAGCATTTCATGATTAATATTTATAAATTAAGATTCCTAATAAATGACACTAGAATAAGCACACATTTGATTGGTAAATCATAGTGTAACGACCTGGAATGACACTTTATGTGTGGTGTTGGAGTTGTCCGACTTTTTGTGTGGCTGTAAACGCATCACTGGCTAAGTGCCATATGTGCATGTGTTGGCGCAAGTGAGAAAGAGCGAGCGGCTGCTGTTGATATAACAAAGTTGCTTTTGGTCTGGTTTGTACTGCAGAAAATGACCACTTTTGCTAGATATCAATTTTTTTACTAATGTTTTGGTGATGTGTTCATGGCCGACAATAAAGAGTTTTGCTCAGTAAAGTGATGGATGGAATTCATGTCCTCAAAGCGTCTCGACAGACATTACAATATTTGAACAATGATGACGAAAACTGTTTTCTCTGTCGTGTCCGTGTGTCGAAAATTGTTTTGCGCTTATTTTTTAATTTGATTTTGTGCGTGGCATAGATTTGCCGTGCGCAGAGGACGCTTGAGCAGTGCGCAATTGCACAGGCGCGCACCTTAGAGGGAACATTGCTTACAAGCAGACACAGTGTGTAGACAGAAAAGGGAGAATGGACGCATTTTGGCTTAAAACTAACGATAAAAGTGAAGTTATAAAACTGAAACGCCCTTAGGAAGAGGTGCTTTAAGACATGGCTAGCTAGCTAGCGGCTAAAGTCCAGCCCCAGTCGGCAGTGTTTTAGCTACTTCTAAATCACTAATCCTCGCCGCCATGGTGACAAATAAAGTAAGTTTCTTACAAGTATCATCCCTGCAGGACGAGGAATAGCTAAATATGTTTCACTACACACCGTAGCTCACCGGCGTCACAATGTAAACAAACGCCATGGGTGGATCTACACCTGACATCCAATGTCATGATACCAAGTACAGGAGCGTATCTAGTCGGTACTACTATGATTGCATCGATATTTTTTAGCATCACAAAATCTTTTTTCGTTTTAAAAAGATGTATATTATGTTTACAAAGTCAGGAAATATGTCCCTGGACACATGAGGACTTTGAATATGACCAATGTATGATTCTGTAACTACTTGGTATCGGATTGATATCTAAATTTGTGGTATCATCCAAAACTAATGTAAAGTGTCAAACAACAGAAGAATAAGTGATTATTACATTTTAACAGAAGTGTAGATAAAACATGTTAAAAGAGAAAGTAAGCAGATATTAACAGTAAATGAACAAGTAGATTAATAATTCATTTTCTACCACTTGTCCTTAATATTGTTGACAAAATAGAATGGAAAATGACACAATATGTTACTGCATATGTCAGCAGCTAAATCAGGAGCCTTTGTTTGCTTACTTACTACTAAAAGACAAGTTGTCTAGTATGTTCACTATTTTATCCCTGCAGGACGAGGAATAACTAAACATGCTTCACTACACACCGTAGCTCACCGGCATCACAATGTAAACAAACGCCATTGGTGGTTCGAAACATGACATCCACTGTAATGATACCAAGTAGAGGAGCGTATCTAGTCGGTACTACTATGATTGCCACTATTTTTTAGCATCATAAAAATCTTTTTATTTTTTGTTTTGTATTTATATTATGCTTATAAACTCAGGAAATATGTCCCTGGACACATGAGAACTTTGAATATGACCAATGTATGATCCTGTAACAACTTGGTATCGGATTAATATCTAAGTTTGTGGTATCATCCAAAAGTAATGTAAAGTATCAAACAACAGAAGAATAAGTGATTATTACATTTTAACAGAAGTGTAGATAGACCATGTTAAAAGAGAAAGTAAGCAGATTTTAACAGTAAATGAACAAGTAGATTAATAATTCATTTTCTACCACTTGTCCTTAATAATTCTGACAAAATAATAGAATGGAAAATGACACAATACTACTAAAAAAACAAGTTGTCTTGTATGTTCACTATTTTATTTAAGGACAAACTTGCAATAAGAAACATATGTTTAATGTACCATAAGATTTTTTGTTAAAATAAAGCCAATAATGCATTTTTTTGAGGTCCCCTTTATTTAGAAAAGTATCACAAAGTATTGTACTGGTACCAAAAATATTGGTATCAGGACAGCACTATTACTTACTTGATAATAAATGGAGTTTGATAAAGTCCAAACATGTGAAAGGAACATTTGTTAGGGACCAAATGTTTGATTTGTCCATTATCAATTATACGACATCACACAACAGACTTGACGCTGGGCAAATAAGCGGGGCTACAGATGGATGTCTCAGCAGAGATGGGGGCTGAGGAAACACAACCGAACAAACAAACAAAAAAAGTAAAGTAACACACAAAGTGGCATAAAAAGTAATGTTCCCCTTCTGTGGTGTAAAACCAGCAATAATAGTACACATGGAAATGCATTTGCAGGTGGCGCTCTAACCTCTCAATGTGTTTAAGCCAATGAGACGGCTGAAGAAAGTCATTTAGGGAAAATCACTAGTGCTCTACTTGGCTGCAACCAGCAGAGGTGCTGTTGTCCCCACCCTTTTGCTGGCCTCTGTTGTAATGGCACTAACCCTTGCGGTATTACCAATTCAGTGCAAATCTACAAAACATTTGACTTGGGGTTGTTCTGATCCTGTGTGTGACGTCATTTTTGGGCAGATTTAATCATTGTTAACATCTCGAGCCGACAAAGACATACGCTGCAAAGTAATCGTTGTCTTTTACCCTGTTGTGAAAATAATAAAGCTCTGGACTAGTTTTCTCCCGATACCAATATTTTGGTACCGATACCAAAATGTATTTCAATACTTTTCGGTACTTTTCTGAATAAAGGGGACCACAACAAATTGCATTATTGGCTTTATTTGAACAAAACATCTTAGGGTAGATTAAACATATGTTTCTTATTGCAAGTTTGTCCTTAAATAAAATAGTGAACATACAAGACAACTTGTCTTTTAGTAGTAAGTAAACAAACAAAGGCTCCTAATTTAGTCTGCTGACATATGCAGTCACATATTGTGTCATTTTTCCATTCTATTATTTTGTCAAAATGATTAAGAACAAGTGGTAGAAAATGAATTATTAATCTACTTGTTCATTTACTGTTAATATCTGCTTACTTTCTCTTTTAACATGTTCTATCTACACTTCTGTTAAAATGTAATAATCACTTATTCTCCTGTTGTTTGGATGCTTGACAATAGTTTTGGATGATACCACAAATTTTGATATGAATCCGATACCAAGTAGTTACAGGATCATACATTGGTCATATTCAAAGTCCTCATGTGTCCAGGGACATATTTCCTGACTTTATAAACATAATATACATCTTTTTAAAACGAAAAAAGATTGTGTGATGCTAAAAAATATTGATGTAATCATAGTATTATCGACTAGATACGCTCCTGTACTTGGTATCATTACAGGGGATGTCAGGTGTAGATCCACCAATGGCGTTTGTTTACATTGTGACGCCGGTGAGCTACGGTGTGTAGTGAAACATGTTTAGTTATTCCACATCTTGCAGGAATGATACTTGTAAGAAACTTATTTTATTTGTCGCCATGGAGGCGAGGATTAGTGATTTAGAAGTAGCTAAAACACTGCCGCGGCCCGGTGGTTGGGGACCACTGCCCTAAAGGAAAACCTTTTTAAATGATAGTCAGATCCATTCTGAAGATGCCTAAGTGATTTTTAAGCTAAGATAAAATAATCCTTTATTGATCCCACAACAGGGAAATTTGGGTTACTTTGTTTACGTGTTTCAAATATTGGTAAAAGAGAAAATTAATTTTCTTGAAAAGTGAAACATTTGTTATCCTGGCATTAATAGTACTGTGATTCTGTATGGTGTCCATCTTTAGTTAAAACTAATATATTTTTCCAAAAACAAAATCTGGTTTAGGGTTCCTTAGGATGACATTTTCATACAGCATTATTATAAAGCATTATTACCTTAAAGTATGATTCACATTCAGAATGTTCCATCCTTCTATATATGGTATGGCAGACAACTTCATTACTGCTAAATTGCATTTTTACAGTAATGTCACAGAAGATGCAGGATTTACTTTAATATTTAAGTGGTGAAACTTCCTATAAGAGGACAGCTGTATTCTGAGGATCATGTCATATTTAATTTTAACTTTTTTTTTTTTTTAATTGGTCCTCAGTAGTCACGTACAAATTTGTGTGAATTATGCAAAATTATTTAAATTTGGTCCCCATGAACCATATTAACTCTTTTTCCCCAGGGTCCCCAGTAAGAATGGTCAGCACATTACTTCATCAATCCAGAGATTTAAAGATGTGTATGAGCTAACTGGGCAGTGGCCATTTTACCTCATTTTTTTATGCCTCCACAACCTGTAGAAAGGGTGGTCCCCACAAGTGATGATCAAAAACTTGGTCCCCATTCCAAATGATAACCAGTATGTGTGTGTGTGTGTGTGTGTGTGTGTGTGTGTGTGTGTGTGTGTGTGTGTGTTTGCGTGCATGCACTGGAATTAGTGAGTGTCAAAATGTAAACATTACTAACGTGAATAGTTTTAATATTTCAACCCAAGCATATTTGTCATATTAAATAGGGGTGTCCCGATCCAGTGTCGGTTTTTACGCCGATATCAGCAAAAAAAACCAAGTATCGGATGATATCGGTTTGCATATAAATTCTCCGATATATTTGCTCCTACAGTGCGTTTACGTACTTAACATCGAAATATCCTCCAATAAGCACAGAAGGTTGGTCTTTTCTTGTATTTTAGTCAAGTCATTTACAAAAGGTGAAAATGGTTTGACTATAGGCTACTCGGAGTTAGCAGCTCCACAACAGTAGCACACAACCTAGACAAATGTAATACGTGCCCTTAATTGAACAATACCGTAATCTAAAACAGTACATTTGTCAAAATAAATGTCAGGTTCAAACACTGATAACATCTATTAAACAAGACAAGAAGCAAAGAATCAAACAGAGACATACTTCAATGTGGTTCAGTGAGGAGAAACGTGCACATCTGTACCCTTGTACAGTGTCATTACGTTCTGCCAAAAGATTGCACGCCTCCTTCTTTTATTTTGGACCCTCCCTGACCACATGGCCACCGCTGTTTCCAATGGACAAAGGTCGCAAAAAGTTCACAGAAAAGGTCGTAAACAATTCACAGTAAAGGTCAGTTCACAAAGAGTTCGTAAAATAGTTCAAAAAGAGGTCCATAAAATAGTTCAAAAAGAGTTCGTAAAATACTTCACAAAGAGGTCCATAAAAATAGTTCAAAAAGAGTCCGTCTGGAAATTGGGCAGATCCTGCCATCTCTCCGCTTTGAAGTCATTGGGTTAGAACAATATCTTTCTGTTGATTACCATACATGAGAGAAAACAGAAAACTCTTCATGTGGCTTTCCCCCTTACACAGTGGAGTTTTACGAGCCTTCTTCTTGGTAGGTTTCAAAGCAGCTTTTGTCTTCTTGCCAGGAACTCATTTCAATACAAAGTATTGTGATAATTTAGATATAATTATTCTGACAATAAACATATATGAAATAATTAAAGTTGCATATTACTTACACTTTTCCAAGACCGAAGCTTATTATAAATGATCCAGTAACAAGCGTGTCCGCATCATTCAATTTGCTGTGTCAGGAGCTGAACTAGACAGACAAAAGGTCTTGAGTAAGGTGTGCCTTTTTGAAGGCGGATACGTTTTCACCGCGGAAGGGCCAACTTTCTTGGAGAAGCGAGATAGACAAGGAGAAGTAGTCCAGGCGGAGTTTTGGAAGGCCAGTGGAGAGGAGAGAGAATTGAGAAAATGAGCCCCCTCTCTACCATGATTGGATTCCTTCAAGGCTGGTCTTCACTTTATGGAGTTGGACTCAAGATGGGCAGAGGGGAAAAAAGGATGAGGCAGAAACTCCACCGGTGCATTTCTGGAATGTAGTGGAAAATAATAGTGCCAAATTGAGGCCAGAGTCCGAGTCTGTCATTTTAAGGCAGAGCAGAAATACAGTATTTTTTCACATTAGTCGCCGGGTGTCTCTACCACTTGAATGGACCATTTTTTTTTCTCACCTCAGGAAAAAGGAGACATCAGTCCACAGTTGCGAACTTTCCACCCAGCCAAAAAAAAAGCGAACTTTTTAACTACGATGCTTACCAAAACAGCAGCACCCACCGAGGCTTGTCAACAGTGTGGCCCTACGCTTGGGTAAATAAACGCCCCCGGCGACTACGTGGGGAAATAAGTTGTCGGCGGTGAGGAAATAAAACGTGTAGCTGGTGGAGGACGGGAACAGATGTTTACACAATGAAAAGGTGATCACGATGTCATTCATACGTGCAGCGTTCATTTCGCTTACACATCACGGCGGCGCAAACAAGGAAAGGAGGACTTTGTAATTAGCGCTCATTACGACGCGTCGGGAGAGCAATTTGTTACGACGCACCTTTTTAATGCACAATCATCCGTCACTCCTGAACGCATGGAAGTCATAATATGCACTTCTCGTCTTTACTCGCTGATAATCCCTGTCAGGCTTTCACACAACCACTTGCACCGTCTGATTAAATGCTGTACTTTATTCATGCGTGTATCTCTTTATGTACTTTACCTGACTCATGACCTCCTTAACACAGCTAAGCTATAAACAGGCAACTGTCTGGACTAGTGTTGTCCCGACACCAAAATAAATGTGATACCTTTTGGTACTTTTCTAAATAAAGGGGACCACAAAAAATTGCATTATAAAATAGTGAACATACAAGACAACTTGTCTTTTAATAGTAAGTAAACAAACAAAGGCTCCTAATTAGTCTGCTGACGTATGCAGTAACATATTGTGTCATTTTCCATTCTTTTATTATGTCAACATTATAAAAGACAACCTGTAAAAATTGATTATTAATCTACTTGTTCATTTACTGTTAATTTTTGCTTACTTTCTCCTTTAACATGTTCTATCTACACTTCTGTTAAAATGTAATAATCACATATTTTTCTGTTGTTTGATACTTTACATTAGTTTTGGATGATACCACAAATTTGGGTATCAATCCGATACCAAGTCGTTACAGGATCATACATTGGTCATATTCAAAGTCCTCACGTGTCCAGGGACGTATTTCCTGAGTTTATAAAACATAATATGTATTTTTTTTAAAGAAAGAAGATCTGATGCCGGTGGTGGACCGGTACTTTTCAGAGGTGGTATAGTACCGAATATGATTCATTAAAAATGCTTCACTACACCCCGGAGCTCACCAGCGTCAAAATGTAAACAAACACCATTAATGGATCTACACCTAACATCCACTGTAATGATACCAAGTACAGTAGCGTATCTAGTCGATACTACTATGATTACATTTATATTTTTTGGCATTACATCTTCTTTCAATTTAAAAAAAAAACTTATATTATGTTTATAAACTCAGGAAATTTGTCCCTGGACACATGAGGACTTTGAATATGACCAATGTCTGATCCTGTAACGACTTGGTATCGGATTGATACCTAAATTTGTGGTAACATCCAAAACTAATGTAAAGTATCCAAACAACAGAAGAATAAGTGATTATTACATTTTAACAGAAGTGTAGATAGAACATGTTAAAAGAGAAAATAAGCAGATATTAACAGTAAATGAACAAGTAGATTAATCATTCATTTTATACCACTTGTCCTTAACAATGTTGACAAAATAATAGAATGGAAAATGACACAATATGTTACTGCATACGTCAGCAGACTTATTAGGAGCCTTGGTTTACTTACTAATAAAAGACAAGTTATCTAGTATGTTCACTATTTTATTTAAGGACAGCATTGCAATAAGAAACATATGTTTAATGTACCCTAAGATTATTTGTTAAAATAAAGCCAATAATGACATTTTTTGTGATCCGCTTTATTTAGAAAAGTATCGAAATAATTTTGGTACCGGTACCAAAATATAGTTTTCATTTCTTGTTTAGCACTTAGCAATACAGCTACATGATGCTTAGTGTTCCACGAGAGCTGGATCTGCATATCACCCAGCGTCTAAAACCTGTAGCTCATTTAGACCTGGGCCAATAACAAATTGCGCCTGACAATATATTGACCTATGAATTATTGCCGATAAACGATATTATTGCCATTGTGTTTATGAGACCAAATCAACCATTGGTGGAATGATAATACACAATCATAATAAGACACATATATCCTTTCAAATGCAATACACTTGTGTTTCTCATATATTTTGAAATTGGAATTGGAATGAAAACGTTTAATCTCCAAGTTAAATAAAACAAGACATGATAACAATAAAATAAACTTTGTCTGTTAGCAAAATATTGCACCTGATTAGAAATCACAACCAAAAGCAATGGAACATGTGAAGTAGGGGTTAGGGTTACTTAACTGACAATCAAGTTAGGACATTTTTAAGCAAAATAACAATATAAACACTACAGTATAAGCAGATGTATTAACAGGTAAAAAACAACCTTTTATGTCCAGGCGATTCAGTGTGAAACATGACAACATGACAAATGTCCGTCAAACGTTTGCAGCACTTTTAGAAATAATGATAATAATAATAGATTTTATTTGTAAAAAGCACTTTACATTGAGTAAACAACCTCAAAGTGCTACAGTGTATTAAAAAAATAAAAAGATAACAAAAAATAAATACAAATAAAAACTAGAAAAGCCAAATAGCTAGAACGAGTATGCATATATCAAAAAAAAAAAGGGAAAAAAAAGAAAATAAGGGTTTTTAAGCCTTTTTTAAAAGCATCCACAGTCTGTGGTGCCCTCAGGTGGTCAGGGAGAGCGTTCCACAGGCTGGGAGCGGCGGAGCAGAAAGCCCGGTCTCCCATTGTTCGTAGCTTTGTCCTCGGCGGTTGGAGGAGGTTAGACTGTCCGAAGCGGAGGTGTAGTGTGGAGGATTTGGGGGTGAGTAGTTCTTTGAGGTAGAGGGGGGCATATCCGTGGAGGCACTGGAGAAATGTTAGTTTTATAACAATATTAAGCGGCACAATGTTTTTGGTGATTTATTTAACCACAAACTCTGTAAGCGCACACTCTTTTGTACTGTTATGTTTACACTGACCTGGCTTGTTCACTAAAAGTGAGTGTGGACTGTCGAGTGTTTGTGTTTCAAGTGGGCGTGCAGGTTTGTTGTATTTGCGCACATTCGGCACATCCTCCCAATGCTAAAGCTCATAAATATAAGGTTATGTGTCATCATTTGTCCCAAAGTAGTCTTTGTTGTCTCTCATAAAGTCTGTCATGATTGCTGATTAGCATAATGTGGAAATAGCAAACGTTCTGTAAAATCAATGCGTGAACCATAATGCGTAAATATGACATGTTATTAGGAACGTGCTTGTTATTACATTACGTATTTATTTACAGCATGTAAATATAACATTGATAAAAGGTTTTGGATGTTTTGCGGAACACTTTATAGATCGAATTCCCATTACCCCCATTGTGAGCCACCTATTGCTACTGTTTATTTAGAATGCATACAAAAAAGAAAGCTGTGTTCTTGTCTCACATAGGGCTTGTGAATGATAGGCAAAAAAACAAACAAAAGTGAAGGCCCACGGCGGGGCTCCCTAAACCCAAATAATAAAGCTCATGGTAACATAATTTGACAACATACACACACCTCTCTCGGTTTACCGTCGACAAGCTTTAACCAGGTTTTGAAAAGCATCAAAATATTCAAAGGGATTTTGAACTTGTTTTATTTCATTTTGCCTATTATTCACAACCCTTATGTAAGACAAGAACACATATGCACATCTTTTTTTATGCATTCTAAATAGTAATTAAGCATTAGCAAAATGCCAACTATCCTAGTTCTAACAATGGAGTCAATGGCAATGCCTCCAGTCCACCCTCAATGCCCCCTAATTAAACATTAATTGATTAATATAATACACCCAGAAGTCATTTTTAAATGTTAATAAATCTCTTTATAACATGCTATAAAATGCATATCCTCTGAAAAATATGCCTTATAATAGCCACAAACTGGAGGATACATTTTTAACTAGGATACAATTAAAAAGAAGAGATGGATGGATGGTTTAAAGTATTTATGGAATAATAAATGAACATCAAACTAGGAATGCAAATGATGCATGTGTTTGGAAATGGATGACTAAATAAAACCTTTAAAAAAAAAAAAAAAAAAAAAAAATATATATATATATATATATATATATATATATATATATATATATATACATATATTGCGCTCTACTACGGTATCGAGCACTATTTTTTGGATAACCTTATTTTTCGGAGTATAAGTCGCTCCGGAGTATAAGTCGCACCGGCCGAAAATGCATAATAAAGAAGGAAAAAAACATAAGTCGCACTGGAGTATAAGTCGCATTTTTGGGCGAAATTTATTTGATAAAACCCAACACCAAGAATAGACATTTGAAAGGCAATTTAAAATAAATAAAGAATAATGAACAACAGGCTGAATACGTGTACGTTATATGACGCATAAATAACCAACTGAGAACGTGCCTGGTATATTAACGTAACATATTATGGTAAGAGTCATTCAAATAACTATAACATATAGAACATGCTATACGTTTACCAAACAATCTCTCACTCCTAATCCTTAAATCCCATGAAATCTTATACGTCTAGTCTCTTACGTGAATGAGCTAAATATTATTATTTGATATTTTACGGTAATGTTTTTATAATTTCACACATAAGTCGCTCCTGAGTATAAGTCGCACCCCCGGCCAAACTATGGAAAAAACTGCGACTTATAGTCCGAAAAATACGATATATATATATATATATATATATATATATATATATATATATATACTGATATTTGCATGCTTTAAATGCATTACTAGTAAGCTGAGTCAATTTAACATCTTTAATAGATTGTATTTTACACCCTCTCAGTTGTTTAAAATGAGTACATTAGCAAGTTGTGTATAAAGTGCCATGCAGCTGAAGGAACTCGTATTTATTTACTGTGGGAATGTCAGAGAATAAAGAGTTGTGATCTGTTGTGAACATTGTCTTGTTTGTCCATCTGCTAATTCTAGCCAAGTTAGCTCGTGTGTTGTGCAGGCCAGTCAAGTTCATCCACACCAGACTCTGTCATCCATGTGGCCAGGCCAAGTGATTAGGACACCTGATTCTGATCATTTGGATGGGTGGCCAAATACTTCTGGCAATATAGTGTAGATCTTCCAATCCCATTTTGCCTGCGATCCAGGAGCGTTTGAATGAAAAAGAAGGTAGATATATTTAGGATAGGATAGGATAGACTTTTATGTATCCCACAATGGGGAAATTATGTGGTTTTATTGACAATGGGCTCGTCTCTAGCGTTCGGTGCGTTGTCAGAGAACACAAAGTGACGGGTGGCATGTGCGCGAGTCATGGACGCCACGGCACCCGAAGGAAAGCGCAAAAACAAGAGAAACGATGAGCGACAAGTCACAGCGATGGCTGCCAACTAGACACCGGAGCGCGGACACATCAGAGAGGGCCGCCGCCGCCGCAAAGACGCGGGATGGAGCTAAATAACCCGTGACAGAATGATGGATGCTTTTTATTTTTTGGGGGTTATTTGTTTTTTTTTTGTAGTTTAGAACGCTTTGCTGCCTTGAGAGAGCTTGTCACGCACGTCAGAGAATAGGATGGAGGGAGGTAAATAAAGACAGAGGAGGTCTTGGCTGTGATTGATCAAAGAGTGATTAACGCAAGAGGTAATAAATCTTCGACATGTCCACCAATCATCACACGGTCACATCAGGTCATGGAGGGAAAGCTGATTTTTATCACCATTCTGGGTGGAAACTAGTGTTGTAACGATACCAATATTTTTGTACCGGTACTAAAATTATTTCGTTACTTTTCTAAATAAAGGGGATCACAAAAAAATTGCATTATTGGCTTTATTTTAACAAAATATCTTAGGGTACATTAAACATATGTTTTTTTATTGCAGTTAAGTCCTTAAATCAAATAGTGAACATACAAGACAACTTGTCTTTTAGTAGTAAGTAAACAAACAAAGGCTCCTAATTAAGTCTGCTGACATATGCAGTAACATATTGTGTCATTTATCATTCTATTATTTTGTCAACATTGTTAAGGACAAGTGGTAGAAAATGAATTATTAATCTACTTGTTCATTTACTGTTAATATCGGCTTACTTTCTCTTTTAACATGTTCTATCTACACTTCTATTAAAATGTAATAATCATTCATTTTGGATGATACAACAAATTTGGGTATCAATCCGATACCAAGTAGTTACAGGATCATACATTGGTCATATTCCAAAGTCCTCATGTGTCCAGGGACATATTTCCTGAGTTTATAAACATAATTGTGGAGGGGGGCGTGGCCTGCGGGCCTGCCGTGGAACGGGGTGTGCCAGGACCGGCCTCGAAGACAGCGACAGGTGCGTAGATGGCCCAGGTGGGCCTTGTTATCTAATCACCTGTCGCCTTTTATTAGCAGCAGCCGTGATGAGACGAGTTAGCAAATGTAGAGGTTGCTCTCGAGTGGGTTCTTCAGACCACCACACACTGCCAGGAGAGCCACTGTTTAATTTTCATAACAGTTGCAGAGGCTTTTGCTTTTTAGCAAAGTGTCTCAGCAGCACCTCCAACCCCGACTAACTCGTCTCATCACGGCTGCTGCTAATAAAGGCGACAGGTGATTAGATAACAAGGCTCACCTGGGCCCTCTATGCACCTGTCGCTGTCTTCGAGGCCGGTCCTGGCACACCCCGTTCCGCGGCAGGGCCGCAGGCCACGCCCCCCCTCCACAATAATATACATTTAAAAAAACCGAAAGAACATGTTGTGATGCCAAAAAATACTGACGTAATCATAGTAGTATCAACTAGATATGCTACTGCAGTGTTTTTCAACCTTTTTTGAGCCAAGGCACATTTTTTTCATTGGAAAAAATGCGGAGGCACACCACCAGCAGAACACATTAAAAAATTAAACTCAGTAGCCGATATTGACAGTAAAAAGTCGTTGTCGCAATTGTTGGATATGACTTTAAACCATAACCAAGCATGCATCGCTATAGCTCTTGTCTCAAAGTAGGTGTACTGTCACCACCTGTCACATCACGCCGTGACTTACAGTATTTGGAGTTTTTTGCTGTTTTCCTGTGTGTAGTGTTTTAGTTCTTGTCTTGCGCTCCTATTTTGGTGGCTTTTTCTCTTTTTTTGGTATTTTCCCGTAGCAGTTTCATGTCTTCTTTTGAGCAATATGTTCCTTTGTTTTAGCAATCAAGAATATTTCAGTTGTTTTTATCCTTCTTTGTGGGGACATTGTTGATTGTCATGTCATGTTCGGATGTACTTTGTGGACGCCGTCTTTGCTCCACAGTTAGTCTTTGCTGTCGTCCAGCATTCTGTTTTTGTTTACTTTGTAGCCAGTTTGGTTTTAGTTTGGTTCTGCATAGCCTTCCCTAAGCTTCAATGCCTTTTCTTAGGGGCACTCAACTTTTGTTTATTTTTGGTTTAAGCATTGGACACCTTTTTACCTGCACACTGCCTCCCGCTGTTTCCGACATCTACCAAGTAATTAGCTACCGGCTGCCACCTACTGATATGAAAGAGTATTACACAGTTATTCCGCCGAGCCCTAGACAGCACCGACACTCAACAACAACAACACATAATTTGCAGACTATAATTACTGGTTTGCAAAAAATATTTTTAACCCAAATAGGTGAAACTAGATAATCTACCACAGCACACCAGACTGTATCTCACGGCACACTAGTGTGCTGCGGCACAGTGGTTGAAAAACAATGTGCTTGGTATCATTACAGTGGATGTTAGGTGTGGATCCACCCATGATGTTTGTTTACCTTTTGACGCCGGTGAGCTACGGTGTGTAGTGAAGCATGTTTAGCTATTCCTCGTCCTGCAGGGATGATACTTGTAAGAAACGTACTTTATTTGTCGCCATGGAAGCGAGGATTAGTGATTTAGAAGTAGCTAAAACACTGCTGACCGCGTATGGGCTTTATGTCTTAAAGCACCTCGTCCTGAGGGCGTTTCAGTGTTATAACTTCGCCTTTATCGTTAGTTTTTAAGCCACAATGCGTCCGTTCTCCCTTTTCTGTCCACACACTGTGTCTGCTTGTAAGTACTCCGTGATTGTGCGCCGCCGAACATGCTCCTCTGCTCGTTAACCAGCAATGACATGACGTGACTTCGACGCGGGCGCGAGGGGGTGCGGGACCGGTACGTTTCAGAGACGGTATCGTACCGAAAATGATTCATTAGTATCGCGGTACTATACTAATACCGGTATACCGTACAACCCTAGTGGAGACTAATTGATAGTCACTTAATTAGCTTAGCGCCTGCTGAGCAACCACTAGCAGGGAGGAGACATGCGTTTTTTTTAAAGACAAAACCAAAAAAGCAAGGGAATTACTGAAAAAAACTGTTTTTTTTTTGCTCCCAGTGGAGCACCACTAATACAAATAAAAACCGCAGCCTAGCCGCCCTGTTTTTAATAAAGCCGATCGGGACATTAATTATTGCGGGACACAGAATTCAGTCGTGTTTCTGAATGCCGACGCATGCATTGACGGTGTGAAAATTCCCGGGTCGACCCCATGAACGCTGAACGGATCTGCTGTAGCTGTAGCCGGTGTTGATATATTTTAAGTCCTTAATTCTTGATCATTTATTTTAAGACCCTTTTAAGGACCCGCCGATAGCCTTGAGGGAATGCGCGGGAGTGGAGCGCCGCTAATAGAAGAGATTAGAGCGGCTCGGAAGGCTCGGAAACAGATGGGTTTTTTTTTCCAGTGCATTAATGCCAAACGGCGAGGAGACGGAGACAATGAGACAGAAAAATGAACACGATGGACATTAACACGCACAAACAAGACCACAAACAAGAACGCAAACAAGTCCGACTCGTCCAAAAGTACTTTGAGGTTGTTTCCGCCAAAGATACGATTGCTGCAATAATTGAAGGAATTATCAGGAGATGACTGGGAGGCGCTGCATTGACATTTCCAAGTATTATTAAAGGACTGAGCGTCTTATTAAAGTACAACAGGCAAGCTGTGTTTACCTGAAGATAAAATGTGGGGAAATGACATTTCAGAGGATTTAGCTTATGGGCTCTCACTTTCCATTAAGAAAAGCTTAAAACTCTGCTAATAATATCATTCTACGGACACAGCAGATGAAAACACCAAAAATAAGCCACACATATGTTGAATGTGAACTTTTATTGACAAAACAAAGCATTCGGAGTTGCTTTCCGTACAAAATCTGACTACCGTATATTTCGGAGTATAAGTCGCTCCGGAGTATAAGTCGCACCGGCCGAAAATGCATAATAAAGAAGGTAAAAAACATGTATAAGTCACACTGGAGTATAAGTCGCATTTTTAGGGGAAATTTATTTGATAAAACCCAACACCAAGAATAGACTTTTGAAAGGCAATTTAAAAATAAATAAAGAATAGTGAACAACAGGCTGAATAAGTGTACGTTATATGAGGCATAAATAACCAACTGAGAAGGTGTCTGGTATGTTAACGTAACATAATATGGTAAGAGTCATTCAAATAACTATAACATATAGAACATGCTATACGTTTACCAAACAATCTGTCACTCCTAATCGCTAAATCCCATGAAATCTTACACGTCTAGTCTCTAACGTGAATGAGCTAAATAATATTATTTGATATTTTACGGTAATGTGTTAATAATTTCACACATAAGTCGCTCCTGAGTATAAGTCGCACCCCCGGCCAAACTTTGAAAAAAACTGCGATTTATAATACGGAAAATGCGGCAGGCATACCGAATTTTTTGGAGTACAAGTCGCTCTGGAGTATACGTCGCACCGGCCAAAAATGCACAATAAAGAAGGAAAAAAACATAAGTCGCACTGGAGGATAAGTCGCATTTTTGGGGGAAATTTATTTGATAAAACCCAACACCAAGAATAGACATTTGAAAGGCAATTTAAAATAAATAAAGAATAGTGAACAACAGGCTGAATAAGTGTACGTTATATGAGGCATAAATAACCAACTGAGAACGTGCCTGGTATGTTAACGTAACATATTATGGTAAGAGTCATTCAAATAACTATAACATATTGAACATGCTATACGTTTACCAAACAATCTGTCACTCCTAATCGCTAAATCCCATGAAATCTTATACGTCTAGTCTCTTACGTGAATGAGCTAAATAATATTATTTGATAATTTACGGTAATGTGAATGTGCAAATATTCTCCCGAAATGTGTTTGTCATTGTTGTTTAGTGTGGTTTCACTATATGGCACATGTTTATGACAGTGTTGGTGTTGTTTATACGGCCACCTTTAGTGTGACATGTATGGCTGTTAACTAAGAATGTCTTGTATATGGGATGTCTAAAATCAACTTGATCATTTAAATTGGCTATGATCGTATAGAGTAGATCCGGGCAAACTAAGGCCCGTGGGCCACATGCGGCCCGTTACGCTTTTCAATCCGGCCCGCCGGACATTACCAAATATTTTTTTTTACATCTTTAAGATGGAAACTGTAGCTGCCATTATGATGTGCAGTGATGTTTTCAAATTACCGGAAAACTTGAACTATGCAAAGTATTTCAATGGTTTGCATCTGCGCTTTTGCATGATATACTAGTTACTATGGTAGCTCAGACCAGGCACCAAGCAGTGTGGTTGGGGTTTGTTTCCACAGAGTGTTTCCAGAGCGGCCAACCTGAAATGCGGGTGTAAGGGACAGACGCGGAAGGAGATTTTTACAACAAAGTTCTAAAGCTTAGTGATGTATCAGATTGTAGATGTTTTGTTTTTTTACCCTTCGCGTTCATATGCCACTGTGTTTGTTGCATTTTTGTTGCGTTTGTCGATCGAGAGGGGGTGTGCTGTTCATATGTTGTCAATATTCAGTGTTTTATCATTCATAGTTAATATTGTAAATCCCATATTCTTTATTTTCATGTACCGTATTTTTCGGAGTATAAGTTGCACCGGAGTATAAGTCACACCTGCCGAAAATGCATAATAAAGAAGGAAAAAAACATAAGTCGCACTGGAGCCCGGCCAAACTATGAAAAAAACTGCGACTTATAGTCCGAAAAATACGGTACATTCTGGATTTGTCATTCAGTAAAAAAATTTAAAATATTATTAATTAATGCGGTCTGTCATAAAGTTTTTAGCATTCAATCAGAGATTATTGTGAGGTTGTGTATTAATAGACACATTTTCTCTCTAAATTTGGCTCCCGAGTCAAAATAATTGCCCAGGCCTGGTATAGGGCGACAACTTTTGTTGACATCTTCAACTTAAGACAATTTACACTCCGTCCAATGCTACAAAATCAACGAGGTGGGTATGTTCAACCAAACTTTCGTATTCCCTACATTAGGCGCATCGGGCTGTAAGGCGCACTATCGAGTTTTGACAAAAGAAAATGATTTTAAGTGTGCCTTATAGTCTGGAAATAGATAATAGGTAGACAGAAAAAAACATAAAAACAACAAATAATTTTACCAACATTTAAAAGCTTGGTTAAAGGGGAACATTATCACCAGACCTATGTAAGCGTCAATATATACCTTGATGTTGCAGAAAAAAGACCATATATTTTTTTAACCGATTTCCGAACTCTAAATGGGTGAATTTTGGCGAAATAAACGCCTTTCTAATATTCGCTCTCGGAGCGATGACGTCACAATGTGACGTCGCATCGGGAAGCAATCCGCCATTTTCTCAAACACTGAGTCAAATCAGCTCTGTTATATACCTTTTTTTCGACTGTTTTCCGTACCTTGGAGACATCGTGCCTCGTCGGTGTGTTGTCGGAGGGTGTAACAACACGAACAGGGACGGATTCAAGTTGCACCAGTGGCCCAAAGATGCGAAAATGGCAAGAAATTGGATGTTTGTTCCGCACACTTTACCGACGAAAGCTATGCTACGACAGAGATGGCAAGAATGTGTAGATATCCTGCGACACTCAAAGCAGATGCATTTCCAACGATAAAGCCAAAGAAATCTGCCGCCAGACCCCCATTGAATCTGCCGGAGTGTGTGAGCAATTCAGGGACAAAGCACCTCGGTAGCACGGCAAGCAATGGCGGCAGTTTGTTCTCGCAGACGAGCAAGCTAAACCCCCTGGATGTCTTGGCTTACACCGTCCCGAAGATGATCAAGAGAAGAATATCGACCCTAGCTTCCCTGGCCTGCTGACATGAGGGTATGTCTACAGAATATATTAATTGATGAAAATTGGGCTGTCTGCACTCTCAAAGTGCATGTTGTTGCCAAATGTATTTCATATGCTGTAAACCTAGTTCATATTTGTTAGTTTCCTTTAATGCCAAACAAACACATACCAATCGTTGGTTAGAAGGCGATCGCCGAATTCGTCCTCGCTTTCTCCCGTGTCGCTGGCTGTCGTGTCGTTTTCGTCGGTTTCGCTTGCATACGGTTCAAACCGATATGGCTCAATAGCTTCAGTTTCTTCTTCAATTTTGTTTTCGCTACCTGCCTCCACACTACAACCATCCGTTTCAATACACGCGTAATCTGTTGAATCGCTTAAGCCGCTGAAATCCGAGTCTGAATCCGAGTTTATGTCGCTATACAATAGCTTGCTGTTCTTTCCGGCATGTTTGTTTGTGTTGGCTTCACTATGTGACGTCACAGGAAAATGGATGGGTGTATATAACGATGGTTAAAATCAGGCACTTTGAAGCTTTTTTTAGGGATATTGCGTGATGGGTAAAATTTTGAAAAAAACTTCGAAAAATATAATTAGCCACTGGGAACTGATTTTTAATGGTTTTAACAATTCTAAAATTGTGATAATGTTCCCCTTTAATGGTTTTGTCATTTTTTTCTTAGACGGTTATCACGTTTCCAACAAAATATGAGTTTTTACTTTTAAGCTTTGTAGGAAAACACATGAAATCCCATCTTTAAGTCCTTTTCTAAGACAAGGAACACAATGTAACATGCAGATGAGTTGTTTCTGAATACAAAAACTGCAGTGTAAAGGTCACATTCCACCCTCATGCAAATTCACTCGTTTGCTAACAAACACATTGCAGCGCGGAGACAAATTGTTTTGCCTGATTAAAACGAAAAAAAAGTGCCTATTCAGCGCTGTAGACTTTCGAACACAAGCAGAGTTAGTTTGCAGCAATACTTCAACACCCAGGACCACATGGTGTATATTCAAAGAGGTGTTATAATATCATATAAAGTGTCATGCACTCACTTTCTTGGTGAGTCTATGAATAGTTCTATTTATTTTTTCATGTGCGCTACCCCGGGGCCTGTCAGCAGGCATCAAACCTGCGATGTGCCTCGGTGCAGTTTAACGAGCTAATGGCTCCCTGGTGTTTTACAAACCATAGTGGACGGGGAAGATCTCACCTAGTGGGAGGAGAGAGGCAAGAGGTGGGCACTAAGTGTGCTCCGCTTGTAAATCACTCCATTAAATACGCGTCCTACGGCTTGGAGAAGCTTTGACCACTTACAGCGTGAAGCATCCTTGAGTGAAACACGGACAAATTGACGCATCGAGACAAATGTGAGAAGGGGGGGGGGGAAGCAACACGCATTGATCCACATTGCATCACTTCTCGTGGCCCTCTGGAGAGTGTGTTAGCAGACGCTGGCAAAAACAGAGACTTTGAAATCCACGACATGGAAAAAAAAATGTTTTTTCATTTTTGTTTGTGTGTTCATGTGGACTGGGCCTTCTTCAAGTGTAGTGTAAAAAAAAAAAGCCAATTTATTTCTAAGGTTAAATAAGCCTACACAAATTTGTCCCTATGGGATTCTCTAATTGGCCTTTCACTCCCAAACACACGCATGAAATCGATAAGATATCGCGTCCTTTATTATGCCAAAAACACGTCTGGGCTGACTTGGCAACACTTTGTCAAAACATGTCAGTCTACACGAATACAAGACTGTAGGGCCTCGGGGGCCACATTGGGCTCGAAGAAATTGGTCGGGGACCAGGCAAAAAACACCCCACTGTTATGGTTTAACAGAGGGGAGATGACGGCTTAGACACCAGGGGAAAGTAATGTTCAATAATTTATTATACATATAGTGAATATATATAATAATAATAAACAAAACTAAACTAAGTGTCAGGTTCAAACACCGATGACATCTATTAAACAAGACAAGAAGCAAGGAACCATGCAGAGACAGACTTCAATTTAGCTCATGAGGAGAACGCATGGAGCTGCACACTTAGTCACAGTCTCGCCCTACGCTCTAAGGCCGTGCAAATATATATCTGCCACCTAATCAACATTTTGCTCTCCTTCTTTGTAAGTTTCCTGTGGCTTTCTATGGCTCGTATGGCTGCGGTGCCACTTCCTGTTTTAGCAACTTGTGATTGGATTCTCACTTGGGACTCCCGAGTGAGTATCCAATCACAGGACGTGTAAATGTCAGGGCCAGCTAGAAGACCTCACTGACAACAACTCGTGATCTGATTGGCTATGGGAATTGTCTATCACCTGTATGTGCCCGTTCACTTACAGTGCAATGTCACCCGCATTGTTGATTCTGAAGGCCCCGGGCTGATTTGGTACAGCATGGCAACATAAGCTAACTGAATTCTGATTGGATAAAAACTCGAACCTAAAAACAACAGCGCTGGAAGGAACATAATATGATACGGAGCCCCGAAAGGGACATGGGAGGGAAAAAGTATCGCGAGATCTCGCAAAAGTTTTTTTTTCCTGTCAGTGAACCGTAAGTAAAACAGACACAGCGATGGTGAACCGGAAGTGAAACAGACAAAGCGATGGAGGAGCCTACCCATCATCTGTGGGAGAAGTTTGATTTCTATTTTAGTATTGGCCTAACATATAAAAAAGATGTCAGGTTCAAACACTGATGAAATCTATTAAACAAGACAAGAAGCAAGGAATTAAACAGAGACAGAATTACATTTGGCTCAATTGAGGAGAGCGCGTACACCTGTACCCTTGTACAGTGTTCCACCACGCTCTGACCAAAGATTGTACGCCTCCTCTTTTATTTGGACTTTACCTGATTACATGGCAACAGCTGCTTCTAAAGGAAGGGGGTCGTAAACAGCCACTGCCTTTGTCACAAAACAGTTCAAAGAAAAGGTGCCTGGAGGGGGGTCAGGCCCTGCCTCCTCTCCGCTTTGTAGATCTCGGGTCAAGGTAAAATCTTCCTGTGGATTACAATAGAAGAAAGAAACCGACGCCTTCATGTCGCTTCCCATCGTACACAGTGGAGTTTTACAAGCCTTCTGCTTGGTAGGATCAAAGACAGCTTTTGTCCTCTCGCAGGGCGAGCTGAACTCAACGTAACACAAAGTTTCGTGATAACTTAGATACAATTATTCTGACAGACATCAAATCGTATTATGGAGCCACAACAGAGCACAGATGATGGATAGGCTCCCGCATGCTCCAGCTCCTCCATCGCTTTGTCTGTTTCACTTCCGGTTCACCATCGTTGTGTCTGTTTTACCGTATTTTTCGGAGTATAAGTTGCTCCGGAGTATAAGTCGCACCGGCCAAAAATGCATAATAAAGAAGGGAAAAAACATATATAAGTCGCACTGGAGTATAAGTCGCATTTTTTGGGGACATTTATTTGATAAAACCCAACACCAAGAATAGACATTTGAAAGGCAATTTAAAAGAAATAAAGAATAGTGAACGACAGGCTGAATAAGTGTACGTTATATGCATACTTGCCAACCTTGAGACCTCCGATTTCGGGAGGTGGGGGGCGTGGTTAAGAGGGGAGGAGTCAAGTAGTTCATATATATATAAATATATATAAGAAATACTTGACTTTCAGTGAATTCTAGCTATATATATATATATATATATTTATTTATTTTATTATATATATGTGTATATATATATATATATATATATATATATATATATATATATATATATATATATATATATATATATATATATATATATATAAGAGAAATACTTGAATTTCAGTGTTCATTTATTTACACATATACACACACATAACACTCATCTACTCATTGTTGAGTTAAGGGTTGAATTGTCCATCCTTGTTCTATTCTCTGACACTATTTTTCTAACCATGCTGAACACCCTCTCTGATGATGCATTCTGCTTCGTCTCCTTGTTGTGTGCGCAGTTGTGCACTGCACTCTCTAAAAGCCGTAGATGTTATTGTCACATATGCATGTACAGTAGATGGCAGTATTGTCCTGTTTAAGAGTGTCACAACATTGCTGTTTACGGTAGACAAAAACGTGACTGCTGTTGTTGTGTGTTGTTACCGCGCTCGGAGGACGTTAATGAAACTGCCTAACAATAAACCCACATAAGAAACCAAGAACTCGCCCTCGATCATTCTACACTTGTAACGTGATTGGGCAGGCACGCTGTTTATATTGTGGGAACGCGGACGTGAAAACAGGCTGTCGACACGTCACACAGGTCCGCCTGGATTTCGGGAGATTTTCGGGAGAAAATTTGTCCCGGGAGGTTTTCGGGAGAGGCGCTGAATTTCGGGAGTCTCCCGGAAAATCCGGGAGGGTTGGCAAGTATGGTTATATGACGCATAAATAACCAACTGAGAACATGCCTGGTATGTTAATGTAACATATTATGGTAAGAGTCATTCAAATAACTATAACATATAGAACATGCTATACGTTTACCAAACAATCTGTCACTCCTAATCGCTAAATCCCATGAAATCTTATACGTCTAGTCTCTTACGTGAATGAGCTAAATAATATTATTTGATATTTTACGGTAATGTGTTACCGTATTTTTCGGAGTATAAGTCGCACCGGAGTATAAATCGCACCTGCCGAAAATGCATAATAAAGAAGGAAAAAAACATATATAAATCGCACTGGAGCCCGGCCAAACTATGGAAAAAATGGCGACTTATAGTCCGAAAAATACGGTAATAATTTCACACAAGTCGCTCCTGAGTATAAGTCGCACCTCCGGCCAAACTATGAAAAAAACTGCGACTTATAGTCCGAAAAATACGGTACTTCCAGGTTCACTGACATAGGAAAAAAACCTTTTGCGTATTGCGAGATCTCGCAAAACATCCACGTCCCTTTAGGGGCTCTGTAATATGACATGGGGCGGTATAGCTCGGTTTGTAGAGCGGCCGTGCCAGCAACTTGAGGGTTGCAGGTTCGATCCCCGCTTCCGCCATCCTAGTCACTGCCGTTGTGTCCTTGGGCAAGACACTTTACCCACCTGCTCCCAGTGCCACCCACACTGGTTTAAATGTAACTTAGATATTGGGTTTCACAATGTAAAGCGCTTTGAGTCACTTGAGAAAAAGCGCTATATAAATGTAATTCACTACACTTCATGAAGAGAATATGAATAATTTGAGATATTTAGGGAAAGTAAATGAAAAATGACTTTTTATCTTTAATTATGATCATGATTTCTGGTTATGTTAGGCCAGCAGAGAAGGCCTTGCTGGCCCTGACGGCACCCCACTGGTCCAATCGTGTTCAATGTCCATATTGCCATACAATCACATACCACTGATTATCATTAAACATTTATCTAATAAAAGTGAGCCCAGGGTCTTCCTTGCTCTAGCGTCCCCATCCATCGTCATGTCCTCTGCTGTTAACCTGGTCATGGTCGGTCAGCGTTCCTCGCCTAGACTGCCCACTGGGGTTTCGCAGTGGCGTAAACAAGACGCGGCACGTCGCCACGAGCCCACGCACTCTCGCGGCTACAGCTTGTGCCTTCTAATTTGTGAGCGGAACAAATGGCACTTCTTGGCACTTCGGGCAGAGTTTTCCTCATCGTCGCTTCTTTCATCGATTATGCACACAGAACTTCTGAGATGATTATTTTTAATTCCGTCTGAAGGTGGTGGTGGTGGGGGGGGGTTAGACAAGAGGATTAGGAAAGTGTGCGAGGGAAAGGTGGAGCGAACAGACCAAGGTGCGGCGTCTAACAAGTGTTTCATGGCCGCCGCACTGATCCCAGATCAATTGGCGGCGTTTGATGAGAGGCGATGGTTTGATGAAGAGAAGTCTGAGGTCACTGAACCCAGATCAGCTGTGGGATAGGATGGATGATAAGGGATTGGTAGATGATGAACAGATGGGAAGATCAGCTTCATGTCTCAAGGGATTCTGAGAAAGTGGAAGTACTGCTAAACTTCCCCCTGCTAGGAAAAATCAAATTACACCCAAAACTCTCACCAAGTATATTTGGCAAGCTTTGCGCTCAAGTTGAGGTGTGAAAATATTTGTAACCGACGCGCTTCTTTGCTTCACCCAACACTTCCTGCTCGCCTTCCTCGAGGAGAGCAAATAGAGAGTCCTGGAAGGAGCGCAAATAAGCATAGTAGGAAAGGGAATATATGGATGTGCTGAGACTACACCGGATACTCGTCTTCCTGCAGGCTTTCACCTCAAAGAGAATGGCAGAGATGGAGGAGACGTGCATTGACAAATACACCTCCACTTCTTACTTACATCCTGTAGGTCATCTAATAAAAAAACACTAGAGTTGCTAGGATTTTCTATTAAAAAAAAAATGTCACTGATAATGAAAGAATGGTGACTTTTGACATTGTCAGTTCAATCAATCAATCGCAACTGAACTCTGCTGTTTGTCTCAAAAGACATGTTTTGCTTCTCACCCAAACAGGGTTCATCAGTTCATGATCATAGACTTAGATTGGTCGGATCCAGTCTGAACGCTGATGCCAAAGCCCAATTTATACAAAACCCAAAACCAGTGAACAACATTTCTCAACCAGTTATGGCAAGGAATTTAGGGATTTCACCATCTACGTTACATATCATCAAAAGGTTCAGAGAATCTGGAGAAATCACCGCACGTAAGCGATGATATTACGGAACTTTCGATCCCTCAGGCGGTACTGCATCAAAAAGCGACATCAGTGTGTAAAGGATATCACCACATGGGCTCAAGAACACTTCAGAAAACCACTGTCAGCAACTACAGTTTGTCGCTACATCTGTAAGTGTAAGTTAAAACTCTACTATGCAAAGCGAAAGCCATTTATCAACAACATCCAGAAACGCCGCCGGCTTTGTTGGGCCCGAGCTCATCTAAGATGGACTGATGCAAAGTGGAAAAGTGTTCTGTGGTCTGATGAGTCCACATTTCAAATTGTTTTTGGAAACTGTGTCCTCTGGAACAAAGAGGAAAAGAACCATCTGGATTGTTATTGGCGCAAAGTTGAAAAGCCAGCATCTGTGATGGTATGGGGGTGTATTAGTGCCCAAGACATGGGTAACTTACACATCTGTGAAGGCACCATTAATGCTGAAAGGTACATACAGGTTTTGGAGCAACATATGTTGCCATCCAAGCAACGTTATCATCCTATTTCAGCAAAACAATGCCAAGCCAACAGCGTGGCTTCGTAGTAAAAGAGTGCGGGTACTAGACTGGCCTGCCTGTAGTCCAGACCTGTCTCCCATTGAAAATGTGTGGCGCAATATGAAGCGTAAAATACCACAACAGAGACTCTGGACTGTTGAACAACAATCAAGCAAAAATGGGAAATAATTCAAACTGAAAAGCTTCAAAAATTGGTCTCCTCAGTTCCCAAACGTTTACAGAGTGTTGTTAAAAGGAAAGGCCATGTAACACAGTGGTAAAAATGCCCCTTTGCCAACAGTTTTGCAATGTATTACTGCCATTAAATTCTAAGTTAATGATTATTTTGCAAAAACAAAAACAAGTTCTCAGTTCGAACATTAAATATCTTGTCTTTTTAGTCTATTCAATTGAATATACGTTGAAAAGGATTTGCAAATCATTGTTTTCTGTTTTTATTCACGATTTACACAACATGCCAACTTCACTGGTTTTGGGTTTTGTACTATAACACAGGGTTTTGTCAAGGTTTTGTTGAGCGTTGCTTGCAGCGTGACCCCAAGGATGCTGAGATGTCAGGCGGAATGCTAGTAAAACTAATTTAATAGTCACAGGAAGCATGGAGCAGACAAAAACAGCACACTGAGCAATAGTCTACAAAGTACAATGATCCAACCCTGAAGGAAAAACCCAGGGGGCACTAAATAGGACTACCGTATTTTTCGGACTATAAGTCGCAGTTTTTTTCATATTTTGGACGGGGGTGCGACTTATTCTCAGGAGCGACTTATGTGTGAAATTATTAACACATTACCGTAAAATATCAAATAATATTATTTAGCTCATTCACGTAAGAGACTAGACGTATAAGATTTCATGGGATTTAGCGATTAGGAGTCACAGATTGTTTGGTAAACGTATAGCATGTTCTATATGTTATAGTTATTTGAATGACTCTTACCATAATATGTAACGTTAACATACCAGGCACGTTCTCAGTTGGTTATTTATGCCTCATATAACGTACACTTATTCAGCCTGTTGTTCACTATTCTTTATTTATTTTAAATTGCCTTTCAAATGTCTATTCTTGGTGTTGGCTTTTATCAAATACATTTCCCCCAAAAGTGCGACTTATATATGTTTTTTTCCTTCTTTATTATGCATTTTCGACCTGTGCGACTTATACTCCGGAGCGACTTATACTCCGAAAAATACGGTAGTCATGAAGGATCATGGCAGGTTTCTCAAACAGTGGATCAGCACCCCGAAGGGAGATTTTCATTTTTTGTGTCTAAACATTTGTATTCATGTTAGAACAATACCTGCAGCCTGAAGCTAGGTGGCAGCAGTGCTCAATCTGATCAACAAGCTCGCTGTTCTAGCCAGTGGATGTGGTAATAAATACATGTGGGGCGATGTGGCTCAGATGGTAGCGCTTGGAGCGAATGCAAGTGGAGTGAATGAATGATGGTTGCTCAGTTCCCACTGTAAAGCATTTTGAGTGTCTATAAAAGCGCTACATAAATCGAATCCATTATTATGACATAAAAATCAAGTGAAAAGTATGTTCCCCAGGGGGGTCAGGACAGAAGATAATTGTGAAGCACTGCAGGAGGAGGGGTACATGCCCAGGCAAGAATGGTTTGGCTCATAGTGGTGTAACTAACAGCTGTGAAGATGCGAAGCAGCGTCCATTCTACAACATCAGTCATTCGAATTTGCACCCCCTCGTTAGCATTGAATTATCGTGTGGCAAAATGATCACTGCGAAGCAACCTCGACTAGCGTACAATCAGAATGGACGCCTTTCAGTTGTATTAATGGCATGAAGGGTGCACCTGGAACCAGAACAGTTCTCTCCTATGTCTTGTTATTTGTTAGAGGCTAAAGCTTAGGAATAATTGAAAGGACATTATTGTATGTTGGAGATAGGTGGTGTTGTAGACCAGTGTTTTCCAACCTTTTTTGAGCCAAGGCGCATTTTTTTCTTTGAAAAAAATCCACAGGCACACCACCAGCAGAAATCATTAAAAAATGAAACTCAGTAGACAATAAAAACGTGTTGTCGCAATTGTTGGATATGAATTTAAACCATAACCAACCATGCACCAGTATAGCTCTTGTCTCAAAGTAGGTGTACTGTCACCACCTGTCACATCAACCCCTGACTTATTTGGAGTTTGTTGGTGTTTTCCCGTGCCTAGTGTTTTAGTTCTTGTCTTGTGCTCCTATTTTGGTGGCTTTTCCTGTTTTGTTGGTATTTTCCTGTTGCAGTTTCATGTCTTCCTTTGAACGCTATTTTAGCAATCAAGAACATTTAAGTTGTTGCAATCTTTTTTTGTGTGGACCTTGTTGATTTTCATGTCATGTACGGATGTACCTTGTGGATGCCGTCTTTGCCCCACAGTAAGTCTTTGCTGTCGTCCAGCATTCTGTTTTTGTTTACTTTGTAGCCAGTTTAGTTTTAGTTTCGTTCTGCATAGCCATCCCTAAGCTTCAATGCCTTTTCTTAGCGGCACTCACCTTTTGTTTATTTTTGGTTTAAGCATCAGATACCTTTTTACCTGCACCCTGCCTCCCGCTGTTTTCTGCATGTTGTGATCACGACCAACCATGTTGCCAACATCTACAAAGCAATTAGCTACTGGCTTCCACCTACTGATATGTAAGAGTATAACATGGTTACTCTGCCGAGCTCTAGACAACACAAACACTCAACAACGGCACATTATTTGTGGATTATAATTACTGGTTTGCAAAAAATATTTTTAACCCAAATAGGTGAAACTACATAATTTCCCACGGCACACCAGACTGTATCTCACGACACACTAGTGGTTGAAAAACACTGTTGTAGACCACCTCCTCTACTTAGGGATGTTTTTTTTTTAGTTTGACATAGATGGCTTCCTCGCGCTCCTTTCAAACCTTCCGTCCAGCCTGTCTTAGCAAATGTACATTTTTGTCCTTAAAAGAGTGATGCTTCTCTTTGAGGTGCAGTTACTGCCGATTTTTGTTTTGTTTTCTGTTTGTGTTGTGATAAGCATCTGCTTAGGAGGGTGTGTAAAGTACTCAGGGACTGATCTACTAAGATCCCAAATAGCACATGCTAAATAGCATGTGAAAACGGTAAAATTGCATGTACCATTTGTGAGTGTGTTGCGGGTGATCTAATGTGATGGTAAAGCGCAACTGTGCGAAAGTAGTGCAGATTTTTAGATATAGCAGATATTTAAATGAGGTTTTTCCGTGTATTACCTGCTGCCACCATGGAGACACTAATTTACATAGCTATATGCTCCGACCTGTGGGGTCTTACTATGTGTGGAACATGCAGCACACAACTATAATCTGTACCATTTTTTTTCTTGACAATATAGACAATACATCCTATTTTTAGCATGCCAAAGGTGCGATCTGTGGTTGTCGCAGTGTATCATGGTGTGTCTGGAATGATCCAGTGACAACAAAATGCATGTTAGAGGAAGTTTTTTCATTGGAGATATACAGCTCAGGCCAAAAGCAGGGGGTGTATATTGTAGCGTCCCGGAAGAGTTAGTGCTGCAAGGGGTTCTGGGTATTTGTTCTGTTGTGTTTATGTTGTGTTACGGTGCGGATGTTCTCCCGAAATGTGTTTGTCATTCTTGTTTGGTGTGGGTTCACAGTGTGGCGCATATTTGTAACAGTGTTAAAGTTGTTTATACGGCCACCTTCAGTGTGACCTGTATGGGTGTAGACCAAGTATGCATGCATTCACTTGTGTTTGTGAAAAGCCGTAGATATTATGTGACTGGGCCGGCACGCAAAGGCAGTGCCTTTAAGGTTTATTGGCGCTCTGTACTTCTCCCTATGTCCGTGTACACAGCGGCGTTTTAAAAAGTCATACATTTTACTTTTTGAAACCGATATCGATAATTTCCCATATTACATTTTAAAGCATTTATCGGCCGATATCTCTAATTTTCACCCAATAACATTTTTAAGTGGAATATTTTAGATTATATAATAATTGGAGCCTTAAAAAGGTCAATTACTCATAACAACATCGATTTTAAATTCGTTGTTATTTTTTTGAGCAATGACACTTTAAAAAAAAAATCACACTAAAATGATTGGGTATCCAAAAGGGTCCTACTCATTAAAGTGTTAAAAAGTAAATTATACATTTGTTACTGTTTACTTTTAACACAATAGTGTCGAGTTCAACTTCAGATCCATCCATCAATTATACGTTTTTTTTGCCGTTTATGTTTTTTGTTTGTTCGTTTTAGGCCTTTCTTTAAAAAAAAAAAAACACAAAATATGCAACATTTTCCCCCAAAACATATCTCAAAGTGGAATATTTAATGTGACGTAATTGGAGCCTTAAATAGGTCTATAACTCATTACAACATTGATTTTAATTAATTGTGATTTTTTGAGCAATGACACTTAAAAAAAAAAAAAAAATCACACTAAAATGATTGGGAATCCAAAAGGGTCCTACTCATTAAAGTGTTAAAAAGTAAATCATACATTTTTTACTGTTTACTTTTTAACACAATAATCTCGAGATCAACTTCAGATCTATCCGTCAATTATAAGTTTTATTGTCATTGATGTTTTTTATTTGTTCATTTTAGGCCCTTCTTTAAGAAAAACAAACAAAAAAAACAGCTTAGTTTTTTTATACGGCAAACACAAAATATGCAACATTTTCCCCCAAAAAAATATCTCAAAGTGGAATATTTAATGTGACGTAATTGGAGTCTTGAATAGGTCTATAACTCATAACAACATTGATTTTAATTAATTGTGATTTTTTTGAGCAATGACACTTAAAAAAAAAAAAAATCACACTAAAATGATTGGGGATCCAAAAGGGTCCTTCTCATTAAAGTGTTAAAAAAGTTAATTATACATTTTTTACTGTTTACTTTTAAAACAATAGTCTCGAGATCAACTTCAGATCTATCCGTCAATTATACGTTTTATTGCCGTTTATTTTTTTTGTTTGTTCGTTTTAGGCCCTTCTTTAAAAAACAAAAACAAAATATGCAACATTTCCCCCCCACAAAAATATCTCAAAGTGGCATATTTAATATGATGTATTTGGAGCCTTGAATAGGTCAATAATTCATAATGACATTGATTTTGATTCATTATTATTTTTTAAAGAAAACAACAGCCTGCATGGCAGCTTTGTGTTGTTAGAGTCAACATTGCAACATTTTCTTGTTACATTTCACCGGTTTTGCTCTTTTATACCACTTTTTATGTTTTTTTTGTTGTTTTTTTTAACCGTATTGTTAGAATGTGCCGCGGGGGCTGTAAAAAAAAAAATTACCTGCGGGCCGCAAATGGCCCCCTGGTCGCACTTCGGACATGCCTGTTCTTGTTTAGACCAAAAAGCAGTGTGATGATTGAATGATGGCATCACGCTCCCCACCCTCCTTGCGAGGCGTCCCACAGCAAGCAAATACTATTAGAGCGTAGACCTTCCTCTCTACGGTCAAGAGTCTCTTAGAGGCTGCTCTCCTGTGAGACCGGGAGAAATGGTCTCTGGCAGCACTTACATCGTACGCCGTGCACTTCTTTACCTGATCACCACACACTTTGTCTTATTGAATAGATTTAGTGCTTCCTCCAGGGTCTCCTACTGTAGACTGCAGTCAGTGAATTGCCAGCAGCTGGGGATAAAAGCCTCTGACAGATGAGCAGCATTGACACTGCTCTATGGGCTCTTACTGCATCATTGCAGTGCAGAATATACAGTAGCAATAATATATTGCTCGCATCTGTCGTCGGCTTTCAGCTATTATTGTGGTCTCAGGGAGTGGTCTTCTGCTGGTGCCCGAGAGCAGTGTTTTTCAACCACTATGGGAGATGATCTAATTTCACCTATTTGGGTTAAAAATATTTTTTGCAAACCAGTAATTAAAATCCGCAAATAATGTGCCGTTGTTGAGTGTCTGTACTGTCTGGAGATCGGCAGAGTAACCGTGTAATACTCTTCCATATCAGTAGGTGGCAGCAGGTAGCTAATTGCTTTGTAGATGTCGGAAACAGCAGGAGGCAGCGTGCAGGTAAAAAGGTATCTAATGCTTAAACCAAAAATAAACAAAAGCTGAGTGCCCCTAAGAAAAGGCATTGAAGCTGAGGGAAGACTATGCAGAACCAAACTAAAACTGAACTGGCTACAAAGTAAACAAAAACGGAATGCTGGACGACAGCAAAGACTTACTGTGGAGCAAAGACGGCGTCCACAGAGTACATCCGAACATGACATGACAATCAACAATACTCCATCAGTGTTGGCGCTAGGAATTTTCAAAATGGGGTCCCAGGGACCCCACCAAGTCATAAAAATGGGGTCCCACTTTTTTGTAAACAAATGATAAATGCATGCATTATCCTGTTATATCTCACATTCTATATTGTGTTTTCTGAAAAAAGTTGTCATAAACGTTACTTAACATGTCAAAAAAAACATTATACAAAAGAAAACACATTTTTATGCATATGTAAATTTATTCAGTTGTAAACATTCATTCATTTTCTTCTTTCCTTCATGGATCTAAACTTTACTGCTGCCGTTATTTTTTTTAAATATATTTTTATTGTAATATTTTCAGAATGTGTTTGTTCTGTTTGGCCAAAGTAAGACAAAGAAAACATTCTGCAGTTGTCTTTATTTTTTATTTTTAATGCCATAATTGTAATATTTCCTCCATGCGGCCCTAGAGCTAAAATGAGTTTGACACCCTTGCTGTAAAACATCTGTGTTGTATTGTTGTTTCATTATTTTAATGCAAAAGGACCTTCATATGTCTTTGGTTTATGCTTATCATTTTGTAAATAGCACTTACTACCAAGTCAAATAACATTAAGTCTCATAGTATTTATTTAGAAAAAAAAAGACTTGTTTTCTCCTTTTTTTTTTGACTAGCCATAGCCAAGGGATAGCGACCATTTTTAAATATACAGAAACTTATTAGGGCATAAAATATTTTAACCCCAGGAAGTTATTGCCTTTACCTTTTATAACTAACCTATTTTTTTCAATGTGATTTAACTACTTGGCACTAAAAACTAAAAGGCACTCAGCAGTAGAGACGGGATTTATGGCTCTTTGAAGGAAGCCGGATTTTGACGAGCCGTTCTTTTCAAAGAGCAGTTTAAAAGACTGACTCGTTATTATAGTACTTTTTTTTTTACTGTTTTTTTTTTTCAATTAAAGAAACCATCATTAGTAGCAGTTATAAGATAAGATATGGATCAGAAACACTGACATTTACATAAATATTACTTTATTGGTGGAAAATACTCTTAAATATTGGCTATCATGTTATTTTAGTTTAGTTTTCATGTTAGGGTGCTTCATCCCTGTCACTATATAGAATTTTCCATGCCTAAAAATTTTTTAATTTTATATACAGAAAAATGCACAAATAATAAATAAGATTAAAAATGCTTAAAAAGTATTAATAAAAATTAATACAATAAAAATGTGAATACAAAATTGTACTACCTTACCTGGTGTGTGTATGCATGCTTGAAGTACTTTACACATCAGTACTATAAACCACAAAAGTGGATAAAAACACAAATAATTAAAAATACATTGAACAGTAAATTCAAATGCTGCTATCCTTTGACTCTGACTAATTTTTAAGTCCAGTTGTCCAAAGCTCACAACTGTGAATCGATTCTCATCGTTCACCTAAAAGAACCCTTCGAAAAACTCGATTTGTTCGCGAACGTCACAGTTCTACTCAGTAGCATGCAGACCTCGGCCAAATTGCACATCAACACAAATGATCCCTGGAAATAAAACCATTGTGATAGTATTTTATTTGCATCTTTATCTGCAATTTGTGTTTAAAGGTGAAAGTGTGTTCAGCAATAAAAATGTGCTGTACTCACTAGAGTTGTACGGTATACCGGTATTAGTATACTACTGCGATACTAATGAATCATATTCGGTACTATACCGCCTCTAAAAAGTACCGGTCCGCCACCCTGTCATCGTCAAGTCGTGTCATTGCTGGTTTACGAGCAGACGAGCATGTTCGGCGGCACACAATCACTGAGTACTTACAAGCAGACACAGTGTGTAGACAGAAAAGGGAGAACGGACGCATTTTGGCTTAAAAACTGACGATAAAGGTGAAGTTATAACACTGAAACTCCCTCAGGAAGAGGTGCTTTAAGACATCGCTAGCTAGTTAGCGGCTAACGTCCTGCCCCAGTTGGCAGTGTTGTAGCTACTTCTAAATCACTAATCCTCGCCTCCATGGTGACAAATAAAGTAAGTTTCTTACAAGTATCATCCCTGCAGGACGAGGAATAGCTAAACATGCTTCACTACACACCGTAGCTCACCGGCATCAAAATGTAAACAAACGCCATGGGTGGATCTACACCTGACATCCACTGTAATGATACCAAATACAATAGCGTATCTAGTCGATACTACTATGATTATGATATTTTTTGGCATCACAACATCTTCTTTTGTTTTTTAAATTTATATTATGTTTATAAACTCAAGAAATATGTCCCTGGACACATGAGGACTTTGAATATGACCAATGTATGATCCTGTAACTACTTGGTATCGGATCGATACCCAAATTTGTGGTATCATCCAAAACGAATGTAAAGTATCAAACAACAGAAGTATAAGCATACTTGCCAACCTTGAGACCTCCAAATTCGGGAGATTGAAGGAGGTTGGGGGTGGGTTTGAGGTGGGCGGAGTTGGAAGGTGGGGTGGGGTTTGGTGGTAGCGGGGGTGTATATTTTAACGTCCCGGAAGAGTTAGTGCTGCAAGGGATTCTGGGTATTTGTTCTGTTGTGTTTATGTTGTGTTACGGTGTGGATGTTCTCCCGAAATGTGTTTGTCATACTTGTTTGGTGTGGGTTCACAGTGTGGCGCTTATTTGTAACAGTGTTAAAGTTATTTATACGGCCACCCTCAGTGTGACCTGAATGGCTGTTGACCAAGTATGCGTGACATTCGCTTGTGTGTGTGTAAAAGTCGCATATATTATGTGACTGGGCCGATACGCTGTTTGTACGGAGGAAAAGCGGACGTGAAGACAGCTTGTAGAGGACGTTAAAGGCAGTGCCTTTAAGGCACGCCCCCAATATTGTTACCCGGGTGGAAATCGGGAGAAATTCGGGAGAATGGTTGCCCCGGGAGATTTTCGGGAGGGGCTCTGAAATTCGGGAGTCTCCCAGGAAAATCGGGAGGGTTGGCAAGTATGAGAATAAGTGATTATTACATTTTAACAGAAGTGTAGATAGAACATGTTAAAAGAGAAAGTAAGCAGACATTAACAGTAAATAAACAAGTAGATTAATACTTCATTTTCTATCACTTGTCCTTAATAATGTTGACAAAATAATAGAATGATAAATGACACAATATGTTACTGCATACGTCAGCAGCTAAATTAGGAGCCTTTGTTTGTTTACTTACTATTAAAAGACAAGTTGTCTTGTATGTTTACTATTTTATTTAAGGACTAAATTGCAATAAGAAACATATGTTTAATGTACCCTAAGATTTTTTGTTAAAATAAAGCCAATAATGCCATTTTTGTGGTCCCCTTTATTTAGAAAAGTATTGAAATAATTTTGGTACCGGTACCAAAATATTGGTATCGGGACAACACCCGTATTTGAGCGTGTCCTCACTTCATAACTCTGTATTACTACAACTTTCCTGACAGTCTCGGTTATTCCCCGTCATTGACTTCATCTGCAACATCATTAATAACTGGTAGTATTTTGAACGACAGCATTTAACGTGTTACCTACGAGGCTGCGCACTTTGACGGGATAACGCCGTGTTTTTAGAAACCCATCACACCTGCAAACAACGTTGTTTATCTTAAAAAAAAAAAACCCAGCAGACAACAAAAACTGAGCAAGAGAAGAGCCTCCGGCCAGTCAAAGTCAATGACAAATGCGTGTGGTGTCAGACAACGACACGAGGAGGAGAGATGACGAGACCAGAATTAAAAAGAGTGATGGCGTGGAGCACAGTCCAGGGGCGATGGCGAGCACGTGGGCTTGCACGTACGAGTGTGTCTGCGAGCACGCACACACACACACCCACGCTAAGAGAGAAGCTCATGAAGACAAATGTAGCGACCTTCCTTGGTGATAAGGCATGAAGATAGAGTAGTGTTGGATGTAATAACAGAAAAAAATACGGAATGGAGCTGTGTGTGTGTGTGTGTGTGTGTGTGTGTGTGTGTGTGTGTGTGTGTGTGTGTGTGTGTGTGTGTGTGTGTGTGTGTGTGTGTTGTAGTTTTTCTACCCTTCTTGAGACATCAACAAGGAAAAGTACCTTCCATATGAGGACAGGTGAACAAGTTAGGACCGCAGTCTTGGTCCCTATACAGAAAACCATTGCATCTAATAGAGAATGTCTCATTTGCGCCCCTGGTGGTGAAATCTATCAAAATTAGGGTGGTCCCAAAGAGGAGGGATTTTTCAAATTAAAAGTTGGGGTAAAAAAAGTACCACTGATAGTCACACACACACTAGGTGTGGTGAAATGATTAACCTCTGCATTTGACCCATCCCCTTGTTCCACCCCCTGGGAGGTGAGGGGAGCAGTGGGCAGCAGCGGTGGCCGCGCTCAGGAATGAAATTGACTGTGTGTCGGTTTTAAAAGTGCTCCCCCTCTGGTCAACACATGAAATAACAAAGTGTGTGTGTGCAAATTTTAAGTGCTCCCCCTCTGGCCAATTTATGTAATAACAAGTGTGTGTAAGAAATTGAAGTGTGCCCCCTTTGGCCAAAATTAATAAAAAACAATAAATACATATGTTTATGGAGACATACTGTAATAACTTGAAGTAAATAATGATGATTAAAAAACAATTACAAACAACAACAAATGAACTAAAAGCAGTCTTTTTCTCACAATGTGTCGACTGCTTTCTCATATTCTTTCTGTTTCTGTAATATTGCAATATTTTCTCGTAAAATGATAAATTTTTTATTGTAAAATTATACATTTTTTATTGTAAAATGATTACTTTTTAATGCAAAATGGCAACATTTGTCATATAAAATTCTGACTTATCACAATATTGGCAATTTGTTGGTTGTTCTTGTAAAACAATGACAAATTCCGATTATTATCATAAAATTGCCCAAATTTGAAAGTTCCCTTATAAAATTGTGACTTTTGTCGAGTAAAATTATGACTCTTTTCACAAAATCGCCAACATTTGCAGCTTTTCTTGTAAAATTGCGACTGTTATTGAGTAAAATTCCAACTTTGTCATAATATTGCACAAATGTTCAGTTTTTCTTGTATAATTTTGACTTGCGTTGAGTAAAATTGTGACTTTTATTATAATACTGCCAAAATTCCAAGTTTTTCTCGTGAAATTCCAACTCATTTTTCACAACAAGCTTTTTTTATATTTGCATAGCATGTATATATTATTAATTTTGATTGATTGAAACTTTTATTAGTAGATTGCACAGTGCAGTACATATTCCGTACAATTGACCACTAAATGGTAACACCCCAATAAGTTTTTCAACTTGTTTAAGTCGGGGTCCACTTAAATTGATTCATGATACAGATATATACTATCATCATAATACGGTCATCACACAAGTTAATCATCAGAGTATATACATTGAATTATTTACATTATTTACAATCCGGGGTGTGGGATGTGGGGGGGTTAGGTTTGGTTATATCAACACTTCAGTCATCAACAATTGCATCATCAGAGAAATGGACATTGGAACAGTGTAGGACTGACTTGGTAGGATATGTACAGCAAGTAGTGGACATTGAGAGAGAGAGAGAGAGAGATCAGAAAGCATAAGAACAAGTATCTACATTTGATTATTTACATTTGATTACTTACAATCCGGGGACGTAGGATGTGGAAGGGAGGGTGTTAGTTTAGGGTTGAAGTTGCCTGGAGGTGTTCTTTTAGTGCGGTTTTGAAGGAGGATAGAGATGCCCTTTCTTTTACACCTGTAGGGAGTGCATTCCATATTGATGTGGCATAGAAAGAGAATGAGTTAAGACCTTTGTTAGATCGGAATGTTGTAAATACAAATATTTTTGTATATATTTAGAGAAAGGGTGGTCCTAAAGAGGGAGGCAATTTTCGCAGGTCTCAAAAAGGTAACAAATACAAGTATGGAATAGATAGAATGCCTCTTATTGTCACTATACACAGGTACAATGAGATTAGAAGCAACTCCAGTATCAGTGCGACAGTCTACAACATATGCAAAATATACGAAGGAAAGAAAAAGAAAAATAGTGCAAAAGAATGGAAGGTGCACATTCCAGTCTTGAGAACGATTTATGTTCAACGTGTTGTTTACAGGAAATAAATATTATACTATATATATGTATACAGCAGCATTCAGATTGTGGGTGGAAAGTAAAAATTGCACACAGAGAGGTGCTAAACTAGAAAATCAGTGCCTATGAGAGTTCACCAGGGAGTGTGTGTGTGTGTGTGTGTGTGTGTGTGTGTGTGTGTGTGTGTGTGTGTGTGTGTGTGTGTGTGTGTGTGTGTGTGTGTGTGTGTGTGTGTGTGTGTGTGTGTGTGTGTGTGTGTGTGTGTGTGTGTGTGTGTGTGTGTGTGTGTGTGCGTGCGTGCGTGTGTGTGTTCTGGCAATGCGTACTTATTGGGGACGTCTTTCTGTTTACAAAGTCACTTTAGGGGACCTTTGACGTTATGGGGACCAAAATAAAGGTCCCCTGAAGGGAAACCTGTTTACAAAATCACTGTAGGGGATTTGTTTTGGGGACTTTTGCCAACTTTTCCAACTTTTCTTCCCCACTCACAGTGCGACTTTGCTGGGTGCGTTTTGGACATGTCGGGGGCACCCCCGGACTCGGGTGGAACGCGGCGGGACTTGTGGGACTCGAACCCGGGTGTCATTTTTGATCATTTTCGGGACTTTTGCCCACTTTCCCAACTTTTCTTCCCCACTCACAGTGTGACTTTGCTGGGTGCGTTTTGGACATGTTGGGCACCCCTGGACTCGTGTGGCCGGCTGCAAAAGGTCCCCTGAAGGGGAATTTTAGCTCCCCCGGGACTTGTGGTACTCAAACCTGTTTTTTTTTTTTTTTTACATGTTGGCCGCGTTAGGGACATTTGCCCTGCTAGCCTACCAGTATAGGTGTGCGTGTGCGTGTGCGTGTGTGTGTGTTCTGGCAATGCTTTCTTAATGGGGACATCGCTCTGTTTACACAGTCACCTTTAGGGGACCTCTGACGGTATGGGGACAAAAAAACAGGTCCCCTAAAGCAGTGGTCCCCAACCTTTTTGTAACTGCGGACCGGTCACCGCTTGAGGGGGGGGGATATGTTTTTTTTTTATTTTTTTATTTTTTATTTCTTGTACAATCATGCGTGCTTACGGACTGTATCCCTGCATACTGTATTGATCTATATTGATATATAATGTACGAACCAGAAGTATTAATAACAGAAACAACCCTTTTGTGTGAATGAGTGTGAATGGGGGAGGGAGGTTTTTTGGGTTGGTGCACTAATTGTAAGTGTATCTTGTTTTTTATGTTGATTTAATAAAAAATTAACAAATAACAATATTTATTTTTTATTTTTTTTAATTTCTTGTGCGGCCCGGTACCAATCAATCCAGGGACTGGTACCGGTGGTTGGGTACCACTGCCCTAAAGGGAAACCTTTTTAAATGATAGTCGGATCCATTCTGAAGATGCCTAAGTGATTTTTAAGCTTTGGCCCATAAAACAATAATAGTACTGTGATTCTGTATGTCAGGGGTGGGCAATTAATTTTTACCGGGGGCCGCATGAGCTACCCGAGCACTGCTGGAGGGCCACATCGACAATATTTCAATAACATTTTGCTCAATACTATTTTTGATATATACCGTAAGATAAATAATAATAATAATAATAATAACAATAATAATAATAATAATAATAATAATACTTTAATTTAACCTAACTTAACTTTATACCAAAAGCACTGCTTTGGAAATCATTTGTACCCCTTTCAGAGATCACATTTAGTTCCCCTTAAACAATGAAATGTAAGCATAGGATGAAGTGTGCATTCCTGTAACTTTCTCTAGTAACAGCATTCCATGATTAATATAAATAAATTAACATTAATAATAAATGACAGTAAAATAAGCACACGTATGACTGAGGAGTCATAGTGTAACTTTGTGTGGTATTTGAGTTGTCCGACTTTGTGTGGCCATAAACGCACCAGTGGTTTAGTGGTATGCGTGTTGGTGACGGGTGACAAGTTGGTTTTGGCCTGGTTTGTACGGCAGAAAATGACTAGTTTTTCGAGATAGAAGTGTTTTACTCATGTTTTTGGTGTGGTTATGGCCGAATATTAACAGTTCTGCTCAATAAAGTGATCGATATAATTCTTGGCCTCGAAGCACCTCGATAGACGTTACAATAATTGAACGGTGTTCAATTGAACGGTGTTGACGAACACCGTTAGGGCCGCTTGTTGTCACTGTCACTCAGAGTTGCATTGCAAAATTACACAGAATAAATGTGTTTATTTTGTTTAGAATTCCGATGGGATTTGATTTGGTGCACGGCATATATTTGCTGTGCGCAGAGGACGCTTGAGCAGTGCGCAATTGCGCAGGCGCGCACCTTAGAGGGAACTTTGCTTGGCAGGCCATGTCTTGTTAAAAACACGCCATTCGTCATCAACTGTTCTCTTTTTAGAGTCTCGGGAGTAACCGTGCATCACTTGTCGCTGTGCACCTTCACTCACAGGTTACACATGGACATACGTCCATAAATAACACTTTTCAAAATAAAAGCAGCACCGTTGTATTGCGCGCACGACATAGATGTTTTTTCAACTTTATTTTGTAATTTGTGATTGCAGCTGTTCACATTCACTCACAATCACGCACGCGCATACGTCCACACGGAAGTAATACAAATAACGCTTTTCAAAACAAAAGTTGTATTGCACACTCGACATAGATACTTTTTTTAAAATGTATTTTGTAATTTATGATTGGCCTCACGCGGGCCGGACAGGGACGCACAAAAAGCCGGATGTGACCCGCGGGCCGCAGAATGCCCAGGTCTGCTGTATGTTATCCATCCTTAGTTAAAACTAATATATTTTTCCAAAAACAAAATCTTGTTTAGTGTTCCTTAGGAAGACATTTTCATACAGCATGATTACAAAACATTATTACCTTAAAGTATGATTCACATTCAGAATTGTCCATCCTTCTATATATGGTAGTTGGAGTTGCAGACAATTTCATTACTGCTAAATAGCAGTTTTCAGTAATGTCACAGAAGATGCAGGATTTACTTTAACATTTAAGTGGTGAAACTTCCTATAAGAGGACAGCTGTAGTGCTGTATTCTGAGGATCATGTCATATTTAATTTGAACCTTTTTTTTTTTTTTTTTTAAATGGTCCTCAGTAGTCACATACAAATTTGTGTGAATTATGCAAAAAAATTTTAATTTGGTCCCCATGAACCATATTAACTCTTTTTCCCCAGGGTCCACAGTAAGAATGATCAGCACATTACTTCATCAATCCAGAGATTTAAAGACGTGTATGAGCTAACTGGGCAGTGGCTATTTTACCTACATTTTTTTTAATGCCTTCACAACCTGTAGAAAGGGTGGTCCCCACAAGTGATGATCAAAAACTTGGTCCCCATTCCAAATGATAACCAGTATGTGTGTGTGTGCTACCACAATGCTGCGATGGCGGAAGAAGGCTGCAGCAGAAAAGGGTCCCCAGTTGTCTTGGACTCCATGCCACTGGACCCTGACCCGATTCTGTCAAGGATCGTGTGGTGACTGTCTGTGCACCAGTCTCCCCACGTAAAACAAAAGTCACGCACAGGCATCCTCCATAAAGGGATACACCCCTACCAGGAGGATCGTCATACTCGTTCGAGTGACCGCCGATGATGATGATGTGTGTTTGTTTGTGTGTGTGTGTGTGTGTGTGTGTGTGTGTGTGTGTGTGTGTGTGTGTGTGTGTGTGTGTGTGTGTGTGCACGTGTGCACGATAGACTGGTAAACAAAAACAGAAAAGTGGGAGAAGAAGCTCCTTAAATTGAGTGGTTCCAGACCACAAAACAGTATGGCTCCTGCGAGTAAAAATGGTGACAGATGCCCCTGTTTTTGCATTTTCTCGTCATGCAAAAAAAACACATCATCCACAGGCCCTGACATTTTTAAATGTCAGTGGTTATAAAGTGAGCAAAATTTCAAAGGTTCTGAAAACTACTCCTTAGCTGCCTGCCACAGGGTGAAGAAATAACCTATGGATCCACATGACCTTTAACCCCCAGCCACTTCAGGCATCCGGGGAGTTCATCAAATTGTCTTCTTGTTCTTATTTATCATTTTATAGAATTGTATACGGCGTGACAGAATAAACAAACACGGCAACAAAGCAGGCCGAGCTCGCAGATTAGCATGTTAGCTGTCTGGGATTAATTCCCTTTGGCGAAGGCAGCCTGACAAGCATGAGGCATCTTTAAAAAAACAAAACAATAACAACATGAGAAAGCACCTAAATATTTACGCCACTGATCCCAGCTTACTTTCCGCCGGCTCCCGAAAAGCGTCAGACGCGATGAGAGCGTCTGTCGGCGCCGCTTCCCTGCGCCTGCTTTCATTTCGCCGAGCGTTCTATCCCCACCGTGGCGTGTCGTGTCAGCCGCTCTCAAGCTTCCCTTTGCCGAGCTAACGTGCCGCGCCGCCGCCGCCAATCCCGCGCTGTCACTTCAGCAGCAGCCGCCGCCGCCGCCGTTCAGTGCGTGTCGACAAACACGTTGTCACGGCGACGTCAAAAAGCCCGCTTTCATGCGGAAACGCGTGCGACGCTGCAGCCACTCACCACACTGCTGCCCGATTTGGACTGTGGGGGCTAACCTGAGGCAGTGTTTTTCAACCTTTTTTGAGCCAAGGCTCATTTTTTATTTTGGAAAAAATGCAGAGGCACACCACCAGCAGAAAACATAAAAAAATTAAACTCAGTAGCCGATATTGACAGTGAAAAGTTGTTGTCGCAATTGTTGGATATGACTTTAAACCATAACCAAGCATGCAACACTATAGCTCTTGTCTCAAAGTAGGTGTACTGTCACCACCTGTCACATCATGTCATGACTTATTTGGAATTTTTTGCTGTTTTCCTGTGTGTAGTGTTTTAATTCTTGTCTTGCGCTCCTATTTTGGTGGCTTTTTCTCATTTTTTGGTATTTTCCTGTAGCAGTTTCATGTCTTCTTTTGAGCAATATTTCCCTTTGTTTTAGCAATCAAGAATATTTCAGTTGTTTTTATCCTTCTTTGTGTGGACATTGTTGATTGTCATGTCATGTTCGGATGTACTTTGTGGACGCCGTCTTTGCTCCACAGTAAGTCTTTGCTGTCGTCCAGCATTCTGTTTTTGTTTACTTTGTAGCCAGTTAGGTTTTAGTTTGGTTCTGCATAGCCTTCTCTAAGCTTCAATGCCTTTTCTTAGGGGCACTCACCTTTTGTTTATTTTTGGTTTAAGCATTAGACACCTTTTTACCTGCACCCTGCCTCCCGCTGTTTCCGACATCTACCAAGCAAATAGCTACCGGCTGCCACCTACTGATATGGAAGAGTATTACACGGTTACTCTGCCGAGCTCTAGACAGCATCGACATTCAACAACAACAACACATCATTTGCAGACTATAATTACTGGTTTGCAAAAAATATTTTTTAACCCAACAAGGGGAAACTAGATAATCTCCCACAGCACACCAGACTGTATCTCACGGCACACTAGGGCACAGTGGTTGAAAAACAATGACCCGAGGAACCTCTTCTGACAGGTAGAGGGACATATAGGCAGAAATGAGACAAACACGGAGAGACAGGTGACGAGGCGCAGTGATAGACAGACTGGGAAGGAAAGCAGACAGAAAAAGAGGTGTAGTATGGAGACAGACAGACAAAGCAGGGAAGTAGACAGGCAGGAGGGCAAATAGGTGGGTGGGCAGGTAGGGACAGGAAGATAGTGGACCATCATGACCATCAATGAAAAATAGTTCATTTCCGAGCAGGTGAAGTCGGCTCCCTTGGTTGCTTTGTTGGGTCCGCTCCTGTCCCTGGCCATGCTCCCCCCCACCCCAGCAGACGATGGCGTGGAACACCGCAGAAGCCACCAGTGTATATGTTTTTTGTTGTTGTTGTACTTTTGTGGCTGTGTGTAGAAGTGGCTGCTTGCATCAGCTCAGCTCTTTTAATGTCCTTTGTGTTCTTTTGAGGTTTCCCTCTTACACACATGTTTATGTGTGCTATGGTTATGAGGTTTTTTTCTTTCTTCCTTGGCCTCAGGGTGGACCCCCTCTCCAGGGTCCCAGGCTTAAACCATGTCTGCACTAAGTCGTGTAACCCCTTAAATGAATAATTATTTAGCCCAAGCCCCCGTTTCAGCCACACTAAACCATCGTTTAAGGCAGTGTTTTTCAACCACTGTGGGAGATTATCCTAATTTCACCTATTTGGGTAAAAAATATTTTTTGCAAACCAGTAATTATAGTCTGCAAATGATGTGTTGTTGTTGAGTGTCGGTGCTGTCTAGAGCTCAGCAGAGTAACCGTGTAATACTCTTCCATATCAGTAGGTGGCAGCAGGTAGCTAAACGCTTTGTAGATGTCGGAAACAGTGGGAGGCAGCGTGCAGGTAAAAAAGGTGTCTAATGCTTAAACCAAAAATAAACAAAAGGCGAGTGCCGCTAAGAAAAGGCATTGAAGCTTAGAGATGGCTATGCAGAATACAACTATAACTGAAATGGCTACAAAGTAAATAAAAACAGAATCCTGGACAACAGCAAAGACTTACTGTGTTTGATTGCTAAAACAAAGTAGATGCGGGAAATATCGCTCAAAGGAAGACATGAAACTGCTACAGGAAAATACCAAAAAAATGTGAAAAAGCCACCAAAATCGGAGCGCAAGACAAAAACTAAGCTGTTTCTGTAATATTGCAA
>NC_084566.2:29371624-29396624 GCF_033978685.3 Nerophis lumbriciformis | reverse complement strand
TCATCCTCAGTATATTCAGCTTAACAAAGATACGGTTGTGAATCATCATTTGTCCAAAAATAGTTGTCTTTGTTGTCTGTTACCAAGTCTCCCATGATTACAACACACTCGCATTTGTTTACGGAAGTAGGAACACGCATTTGTTGCCGGAAACGGAAATACATGCACGGAGGAAGTCAGTTCCGGCAATGCTTAAAATTACCAAAATACGGTAAATATTGTAAATAGAGATGTCCAATAATGGCTTTTTTGGCGATATCCGATATTCCGATATTGTCCAACTCTTAATTACCGATTCCGATATCAACCGATACCGATATATACAGTCGTGGAATTAACACATTATTATACCTAATTTTGTTGTGATGCCCCGCTGGATGCATTAAACAATGTAACAAGGTTTTCCAAAATAAATCAACTCAAGTTATGGAAAAAAATGCCAACATGGTGGGCGGGGTTGGGGGGGGGGGGGGGGTATAGCAGGGGGTGTATATTGTAGCGTCCCGGAAGAGTTAGTGCTGCAAGGGGTTCTGGGTATTTGTTCTGTTGTGTTTATGTTGTGTTATGGTGCGGATGTTCTCCCGAAATGTGTTTGTCATTCTTGTTTGGTGTGGGTTTACAGTGTGGCGCATATTTGTAACAGTGTTAAAGTTGTTTATACGGCCACCCTCAGTGTGACCTGTATGGCTGTTGATCAAGTATGCTTTGCATTCACTTGTGTGTGTGAAAAGCCGTATATATTATGTGATTGGGCCGGCACGCAAAGGCAGTGCCTTTAAGGTTTATTGGCGCTCTGTACTTCTCCCTACGTCCGTGTACCACTCCGTACTGCGGCGTTTTAAAAAGTCATGAATTTTACTTTTTGAAACCGATACCGATAATTTTCGATATCACATTTTAAAGCATTTATCGGCCGATAATACCGGCAGTTATCTCTAATTGTAAATATGACATATTTTTATGAATGTGTCTGTTACTACAATATATATGTATATCAGTGACGTGCGGTGAGGTTGATGGCTGGTGAGGCACTGACTTCATCACAGTCAGATTTACAAACATATGAACCCTAAAGAGTATCTTATTCACCATTTGATTGGCAGCAGTTAACGGGTTATGTTTAAAAGCTCATACCAAAATTCTTCCCTGCTTGGCACTCAGCATCAAGGGTTGGAATTGGGGGTTAAATCACCAAAAATTATTCCCGGGCGCGGCGCCGCTGCTGCCCACTGCTCCCCTCACCTCCCAGGGGGTGATCAAGGGGATGGGTCAAATGCAGAGGACAAATTTCATTACACCTAGTGTGTGTGTGACAATCCTTTGTACTTTAACTTAACTTTAACTTTACACATACAAACTGTAGCACACAAAAAAGCACATTTAATAAAAAAAAACGTTATTATGGTCTTACCTTTACTTATAAATGCGCCGCTGTTGTGCTGGATTAATGAACCCCCTGATGGGAGTGTTATATCAACTAAAGCCCTCACTTAAACTTTCCACGTGCAAGATTGAATCTATTTAAAAAAGTGTAACCGAGGGTTTATAAATGTCGCCTATACTGTATGAAACTACAAAATAACAAACACGGAGGCTCCAGTTTACACGAGGACCACTTTATTTACGTTCTTTCAAAAACTTCCGCTCAACTCCAACGTGTCATCACTTCCGCTCTTAGCGCCTTCAAAATAAGAGCTCAAGGCATATACTGTATAACAGCACATAACAGGAACTTAACATCACAAAGAGGAAAGCCCATAAAAATAGGTTACAAAAGTTATTTAATAAGAAGCCAAAAAGTGCAAAAACAATAATGTTCGTGTTGGAGGAGTTGTGAATTAGGTACACCTGCAATGTGCAGGTGTACCTAATGTTGTGGCCCTGCAGTCATTCACAACTCCTCCAACACAAATATTATTGTTTTTGCACTTTTTGGCTTCTTATGAAATAACTTTTTTAAATAGATTCAATCTTGCACGTGGAAAGTTTAAGTGTGGGCTTCAGTTAACACTCCCGTCAGGGGTTGCCGTGCATTCTACGGCGAGGGTGCAGGAGGCGAGCCTCAACCAGTGCGTCTTTTGCAGCCGTTTTATGATCGCTCAGCACAAGAAATACGTTACACACATACAGTTGTTGACAAAATACACTGTACATTATATACCTCAGCTAACTAAACTATGGAAATGTATAATATAATTCATATAGCAATACGGTCTCACTGCACAGCAGGCCAGCAGTTAGCCGAGTCCGCAATCCATGGTGAGGCACAATTGAGTGACGTGCCTCAACTGGCTGCTGATCACCGCACCGTCTCTTCTCAGTATTTGAACGGCAAATGTGAAAATTCAGCGATTTTAAATAAAAATAATCTAAAACGGGTGAAGTTAAATGGGAAATAACTTTATAGTATAATCACTGGATACATATAACAATTTAATAAAAAACATTTATTTTTACATTTTTTTTCTTTCCATGATGGGCCTCACCTGCCTCTAGTGACTGCACGTCACTGATATATATATATATATATATATATATATATATATATATATATATATATATATATATATATATATATATATATATATGTATATATGTATATGTATATATGTATATATATATGTATATATATGTATATATATATATATATATATATATATATATATATATATGTATATATATATATATGTATATATATATATATATGTATATATATATATATGTATATATATGTATATATATATATATATGTATATGTATATATATATATGTATATGTATATATATATATATGTATATGTATATATATGTATATGTATATATATATATATGTATATATATATATATATATATATGTATATGTATATGTATATATGTATATATATATATATATATATATATGTATATATATATATATATATATGTATATGTATATATATATATATATATATATATGTATATGTATATATATATATATATATATATATATTTATATATATATATATATACTTGCAGTGTGTACACATTGATGGACGGTTTTGACATTGTTTTAGAGGGCTTTGAAGGCTAGAATGGTGACTCCCATTTAGAGACTTAGACTTCCTTTTATTGTCATTCAAATTTGAACTTTACAGTACAGATAAGTACGTCATTATGTTTGCATTATAAGCTTGTTGCAGTGCAGAATAAAAGAGTAATAAGGTGCAGAGTGTTTGCATTTACAAAAGAAGATGCAGATATAAATAGATTACTGTACAGATAAGTATATTGCACTTTTGCATATGCATCCACTTTTATGGATGTATGTTATATTGTCTTTATATTCCAGCGAGTTAATCCGTTTTGGGGAGGAATTTAAGCATCTTCCAAGCGTTTGTTTACCATCGTTAAAATGCTATTAAAAAACAACAACAAATTTTTTCTTGTCTTGCATAATGGTTGTGAACAAAATTCCCCCCAAAAAAGTGCAGTTCCCCTTTAATGCTTTTTACGGATTTTAATACAAAATGAATGAAGGCCTTACTAAAAAACTTAATGTGACGGATTTAGATGAAATATTTTTTTGGTGGGGAACACAGCAAGAGATGTGGCGATGTGGATAGTTTGACTTTCAAACGACGACATCATTGCCGAAATTGACAGTCCACCTTGATGCACCGCTGCGTTGATACCGCTACCCTGCTGAACATCCACGCGCCAAAAGCTGTGAGAGCTTTTACCCTCGCGGCGCACACAACGTACGTTTAAAAACACAGTGCGCTGTTTCCTACTTCCATTTCCCTGTATGGTCTGCCAGAGAAAAATAAGAAGTCATAGCAGGAAGGATCAATGTTGTCGACTTTGCAACGTTTTTCACCGCAGCAGCTCTTCAGAGAAGTGGCCAGTGAAAAGTTCACCTTCAAGCTGAAAAGCAAGCTTAACGGCAACTCATTTCCAGCCAACTTGCAGCTGGAAAAGGACACCAGCCACAAATCAGTCAAGGGCCCATCATGGAAATGGCAACTTTTAAGTGGCTTCATCTATACTCTTTTTTTTTTTTTTCTTATAAGAAAAATGCGACACATATGGCGATTTTGCAGACTCAAACAACGAGCATCGGTTGCTGTTGGTGGCCCCTCCTCCATGTACAAGCGCTCGCAGATGGCTGCGTTTCATGTCATGTTTTTTTTTTTAACTCCTTATCTCCTACATCGTTATTCCTCTCTCCCACAGCGGCCATTACAATAGCGCGCGCATGCGTTGTGGCCAATTAGGCAAATTTGACGGTGGTGTCATTTAACAGGGTCACTGATTTTTTATTTATTTATGGCATATTCTGCATGTTTTTAGCCTAAATTGAGTGGTAAATTAAAGGCCTACTGAAACCCACTACTACCGACCACGCAGTCTGATAGTTTATATATCAATGATGAAATCTTAACGTTGCAACACATGCCAATACGGCCGGGTTAGCTTACTAAAGTGCAATTTTAAATTTTGCCCCGAAATATCCTGCTGAAAACGTCTCGGTATGATGACGCCTGCACGTGACGTCACGGATTGTAGAGGACATTTTGGGACAGCATGGTGGCCAGCTATTAAGTCGTCTGTTTTCATCGCAAAATTCCACAGTATTCTGGACATCTGTGTTGGTGAATCTTTTGCAATTTGTTCAATGAACAATGGAGACAGCAAAGAAGAAAGCTGTAGGTGGGAAGCGGTGTATTGCGGTCGACTGCAGCAACACAAACAGCCGGTGTTTCATTGTTTACATTCCCGAAAGATGACAGTCAAGCTTTACCATTGGCCTGTGGAGAACTGGGACAACAGAGACTCTTACCAGGAGGACTTTGAGTTGGATACGCAGACACGGTACCGTGAGTACGCATGCAGCTGCGGCTTCCAAACATTTGATCGCTTGCCCGTATGTGCGTGCCGCTATGTGCATGTCACGTACGGGACTTTGGGGAAATACATGTGCTGTATGAACTTTGGGGAGGTGAACGGTACTTTGGGCTGTGGGATTGAGTGTGTTGTGCAGGTGTTTGAGTTGTATTGGCGGGTTATATGGACGGGAGGGGGGAGGTGTTTGTTATGCGGCATTCATTTGTGACATATTAAATATAAGCCTGGTTGTTTTGTGGCTAATAGAGTATATAAATGTCTTGTGTTTATTTACTGTTTTAGTCATTCCCAGCTGAATATCAGGTCCCACCCGCCTCTCACAGCATCAGAATCAGCTTTATTGTCATTACGCAGGGTAACGAGATTGAGCATCTTCCCTATCTGAATCGCTCCCACTGCCCTCTAGTCCTTCACTCTCACTTTCCTCATCCACAAATCTTTCATCCTCGCTCAAATTAATGGGGAAATCGGCGCTTTCTCGGTCCGAATCGCTCTCGCTGCTGGTGGCCATGATTGTAAACAATGTGCAGATGTGAGGAGCTCCACAACCTGTGACATCACGCTACTCGTCTGCTACTTCCGGTACAGGCAAGGCTTTTTTTATCAGCGACCAAAAGTTGCGAACTTTATCGTCAATGTTCTCTACTAAATCCTTTCAGCAAAAATATGGCAATATCGCGAAATGATCAAGTGTGACACATAAAATGGACCTGCTATCCCCGTTTAAATAAGAAAATCGCATTTCAGTTGGCCTTTAAGTCTCATATATTTCTTATATGTATTACAGTGCAGTACGTGTCTTATTTTTCATGATCTTGTGGCCATCGACCAACTCTGGGATAGAGTGAACAATGCCAACAACTAGAGATGTCCGATAATATCGGACTGACGATATTATTGGCCGATAAATGCTTTAAAATGTAATATCAGAAATTATCGATATCGGTTTCAAAAAGTAAAATTTATGACTAAAACGCCGCTGTGTACACAGACGTAGGGAGAAGTACAGAGCGCCAATAAACCTTAAAGGCACTGCCTTTGCGTGCTGGCCCAATCACATAATATCTACGGCGTTTCACACACAGCCATACAGCCATACAGGTCACACTGAGGGTGGCCATATAAACAACTTTAACACTGTTACAAATATGCGCCACACTGTGAACCCACACCAAACAAGAATGACAAACACATTTCCGGAGAACATCCTCACCGTAACACAACATAAACACAACAGAACAAATACCCAGAACCCCTTGCAGCACTAACTCTTCCGGGACGCTACAATAGACACCCCCCGCTACTCCCTAACACCCCCCCCCCCCTCCCACCACCTCAACCCCGCCCCCCCAACCTCGCCCACCTCGACCGCCTCATGCTCTCTCAGGGAGAACATGTCCCAAATTCCAAGCTGCTGTTTTGAGGCATGTTAAAAAAAATAAAGCACTTTGTGACTTCAATAATAAATATGGCAGTGCCATGTTGGCGTTTTTTTCCACAACTTGAGTTGATTTATTTTGGAAAACCTTGTTACATTGTTTAATGCATCCAGCGGGGCATCACAACAAAATTAGGCATAATAATGTGTTAATTCCACGACTGCATATATCGGTATCTGTTGATATCGGAATCGGTAATTAAGAGTTGGACAATATCGGAATATCGGATATCGGCAAAAAAGCCATTATCGGACATCTCTACGAACAACACGTCGGCTACTATTGGCGCTATTTTCAGTTGAACAACTTTTGGCAGAACAACTTTTTGATGCGATTCATTTTCAACTCCTGCCTCATCAATAGAACATTTCCGCATTGGTGAGGCTTTGATGTTACCAAGGACGCGACGGCACTCGGGTGTGCCACTTAATGCTAACAAGACTGCTGTCAGCGATCCTAAGCTGTCTAGACCAGGGGTCGGCAACCCAAAACGTGGAAAGAGCCATATTGGACCAAAAATACAAAAAACTAATCTGTCTAACCCTAACCCAAAAAATAAATGCCTTATATAAGCCTTGAAGGCAACACATGACGTAAGTGTCTATATGAGCTATAGTAGCCTACTATCAAAATGACTATGTGTCGCAGGCTGAAGCAAATCCTTGTTGACAGAAATGTTGAAATTTGACATTTATTCTACACATTTTTACAACATTAGAGACCATTAATAAATCAGAGGCTACTCAGAAGGTGAGATAACTCCTGGAAATTACTGGCTTTTAATGGCCGAAGGTATAGATGTGTGTGTCCAAGTTCAAGGAAACGGCCGGCTGTCTTCTTCTAATGGATTTATTACAATCTTTGGCAAGCTAGGTAACGTTTGCTGTGGTCTGGAACAACATGGCACACCAACAACTATCTGAAATGCAGCCAATATTACATCCAGATAATGTGTCATGAGACATGCAAAACTAAATTATATACAAAGAGGATACAAGTAAAGGAAATTAAATGAGCTCAAATATACCTACAAATGAGGCATAATGATGCAATATGTACAAACAGCTTGCCTCGACAAAATCAGTCAGTACCTCACTTTTTAGCAATACTAACATGCTGGACCACGACTTGAGTCGACATAGACAGGGCTGACTAAGTTAACTGTTAGTTAACCCATTTCTACAAAACATGCAAGGGTTTTTTGATCTTCTTGCTGATCTAACACAGGGGCCGGCAACCAAAAACGTTGAAAGAGCCATATTGGACCAAAAATACAAAAAACAAATCTGTCCGGAGCCTCAAAATATTATATAAGTCTTATAATGAAGGCAACACATAATGTAAGTGTCTATGTAACGTTTGCTGTGGTCTGGAACAACATGGCACACAAACAACTATCTTAAATGCAGCCAATATTACATCCAGATAATGTGTCATGAGACACTAAATTATATACAAAGTTGATACAAGTAAAGGAAATTAAATTAGCTCAAATATAGCTACAAATGAGGTATAATGATGCAATATGTACAAACAGCTCGCCTTAATAGCATGTTAGCATTGATTATCTTGCAGTCGTGCACTGACCAAATATGCCAGATTAACACTCCAACAAGTCAATAACATCAACAAAGTGCACCTTTGTGCATTCACGCACAGTATAAAACTTTTGGTGGACAAAATGAGACAAAGAAGGAGTGGAAGATTTTACATGTAAACAAACTGTTGCGTCACAGTCCACACTATGGTGAGTTCAAGAACCGGCGAAATTAGTGGGACAAAACGATGTTCACCAAATACTCTCATCAGTGAAGCATACACACAAACGTATTAAACAGTGGGCTTTCTAACAATTTGGAAGGTTTCTGTCATGTTTGTCCTCAAACAAAACCATACTAAAACAAACAAACAAAAATACCCCCATCTTTTTCCATTTTCAATCTTTTTTTAAAAATGCTCCAGGGAGCCACTATGGTGGTGCTAAAGAGCCGCGGGTTGCTGACCCCTGGTCTAGACAATGTTAAGTGGAGATGAACTGATTCAAGGATGCACTTTAATCTTCGACATCAACAACACAAGTCCTTGTGAACGCTGAATGGATGCTATCTAACAAAACGGAATGCTAACAGCAAGTTTTTCCACAAAGTGGCCATAGCAATGACACTTGGAGGATCCTCCAAGTGTTGAGGTGACTCTATGAGTGTTGCTTCATGTTAAGAGGGCTCTAATTGTGTTAAAAATGTATATAGAAGGTCGTTCTCCCAAGATACAGTAGGAACTCCGGACACAGCGTGCAGGTGGGAAATTATTTATTTCTCATAAATAATGCAGGAAAAACAAAAGCGTGCCGATAGCACGGGTGGCAAAGCTAAGGAGGAGGCCAGCGTGGGAGCTAGCATACCAACAGGAATCAAAACTATAGCCGTCGTTAACCGTTGCGTGGTGCAAACAAGGAAGCCAGACTGATTGTAGAAAGAAACGGGAATAAGTAGCTCTCTGATTAGTGCCCGGGAGCAGGTGAGCGTCCCGAACACTAATCAGAGGCAGGTGGAACTAATCTGCAGTCATGGCAACTGAAACACAAACCCAGGGGTGCGGAAAACAGAACTGAGGTAGTCAAAACTAACAGAACAAAACATGATCCGGGCAACGGTTCATAACACTAACTCTAAAAATAATACCGTATTTTTCGGACTACAAGTCGCACTTTTTTTAATAGTTTGGTTTAGGGTGTGATTTATACTCAGGAGCGACTTATGTGTGAAATTATTAACACATTAGCGTAAAATATCAAATAATATTATTTAGCTCATTCACGTAAGAGACTAGACGTATAAGATTTCATGGGGTTTAGCGATTAGGAGTGACAGATTGTTTGGTAAACGTATAGCATGTTCTATATGTTATAGTTATTTGAATGACTCTTACCATAATATGTTATGTTAACATACCAGGCACGTTCTCAGTTGGTTATTTATGCCTCATATAACGTACACTTATTCAGCCTGTTGTTCACTATTCTTTATTTATTTTAAATTGCCTTTCAAATGTCTATTCTTGGTGTTGGGTTTTATCAAATCAATTTCTCCCAAAAATGTGACTTATACTCCAGTGCGACTTATATATGTTTTTTTCCTTCTTTATTATGCATTTTCGGCCGGTGCGACTTATACTCAGGAGCGACTTATACTCCGAAAAATACGGTCCATTTATTAACAACAATCCTATTTTTGTTTACCCTGGTCAGGCCTGGAACCATTTAGCCGTGATAAACGAGAAATTCACATTTAAATTTCGTAATCGATGAGCACTCTCGTTGTTTTTTGATAACATTGATTATCGATCAGTATGCACGCAGTGTAAAATGCAACTAAGTCGAACTATTCCAGAATGTTCTGTGTAGTTCTCCTCGGCAACAAAGCTTTCCTGGAATTTCCTCCGGGTCGTTATCTTTGCTGCCGGCCTCTGTGTAAGGCCATGACCTGTCCTCCTCAGTCATCACGTCTGCAGACGGACGTTATTACTTTTTGTGTGACGCTTCCTCACAATAAACCGCACTGGACCCGTCAGGGATAGGGCGGGAGACGGTTCTGTTCATTGATTGGACCGGGGGATAATCAGCTTTGGAGCACCTCACGTGCTCTCTGAGGCAGTGTTTTTCAACCTGTTTTGAGCCAAGGCACAATTTTTTCATTGAAAAAACACAAAGGCGTACCACCAGCAGAAACGTTAAAAAATGCAACTCCACCAGGTTGTCTTTTTATTTTTTGAGTTTGTTTTTATTTTCCTGTGTGTAATGCTTTAGTTCCTGTCTTGCGCTGTTATTTTGGTTCCTCTTCCTGTTTTGTTGGTGTTCTCCTGTAGCAGCTTCACGCCTTTCTTTGAGTGGTATTGCCTGACCTGCTTTGTATTGGCAAACAAGACTATTTCAGTTGTGCGGATGCTGTCCTTCTTTATGCGGACATTGTTGATTGTAATGTCATGTACGGACACAAACTGTAAGTCTTTGCTGTCGTCCAGCATTCTGTTTTTGTTTACTTTGTAGCCATTTCAGTTCTACTTTCGTTTTGCAAAGCCATCCCTATGCTTCAATGCCTTTTCCTAGTGGGACTTGCCTTTTGTTCATTTTTGGCTTAAGCGTAACATACCTTTTTACCTGCACGCTGTCTCCTGCTGTGCTCTCCATATTGGGATCACGACAAACCATCCTCGACGCGTTCCGGCTTCTACAAAGCAATGAACTACCTGCTGCCACCTACTGATACGGAGTATTACATGGTTACCCTGCCGAGCTCTATACAACACAGACACTAGACAACAGCACATTATTTGCAGATTATAATTATTGATTCTGTGTTGGCCCTGTGATGAGGTGGCGACTTGTCCAGGGTGTACCCAGCCTTCCGCCCGAATGCAGCTGAGAAAGGCTCCAGCACCCCCGCAACCCCAAAAGGGACAAGCGGTAGGAAATTGTTGGATGGATGGATTTGCAAATAATATTTTTTGGACCAATTAGGTCAGGGGTGTCCAAACTATGGCCCGCGGGCCAATTGTGGCCCGCCGACATCTTCAATTCGGCCCACGAGATGGCACGAGTTCAGCAAGCAATTTAATGTTTCCATATTAAATTTAAATATCTGGCAGTTTGATTGATGCTTATTTGTCGCCATCTTTCGGACAGCGTGAGTGAGACAGGCCACTTTCTAAGATAAAATGCACAGCATTTAGTTATATCACCCAATCCAAACAACCTTCCCTAGTCATGGCGCAGAAAACCCCCCACCAACCACCATAAAAAAATCAAAAGTTCATCATCATTTCCCCATCATCCATTGCAAGGCATGATGGGGAAAAATCCAACAACAAAAAAACTCCCTCCACATTTTAGCTGCTTGATATTTCTGATTGATTACAACACTTTAGGGAAGCCGTCACAAAGATAAACATGTTAGGAGTTGAACTTTTAATATTCAGTATTTATATTATAATATATACACACACACACACATATATATATATATATATATATATAGGATATTTATATACATTTATAAATAAATACTTAATTTGTATGTAGTCAGCTTTTGGCCCCCTGCCAAATTATCTTAGCCCAATGTGGCCCCCCAGTCAAAAACTTTGGACACCCCTGAATTAAATGGTAAATTATACTTGTATAGCGCTTTTCTACATTCAAGGTACTCAACGCGCTTTGACACTATTTCCACATTCACCCACACAGTAGTTGAAAAACTCTGCCCTGGTGTATCGATCGAGGTCTTGTTCTTATTGTGTGGTTTTTACACAATATTGCCAAATGTATTTGGCCACTTGCCTTTACTCACATATGAACTTGAAGTGCCATCCCATGGAATGGTCCAAAATGTTTTGGTATCCTGGAGCATTCAAAGTTCCTTTCACTGGAACAGAGGGGCCAAGCCCAACTCCTGGAAAAAACAACCCCACACCATAATTCCTCCTCTACCAAATTTCACACTCGGCACAATGTAGTCCGAAATGTAGCGTTCTTCTGGCAACCTCCAAACCCAGACTGGTCCATCAGATTGCCAGATGGAAAAGCGTGATTCATCATTCCAGAGAACTGGTCTCCAATGCTCTAGAGCAGTGGTCCCCAACCAAACCGATTGGTTAAAAAAAAAAAAAAAAATTTAATTAAATTAAAAACACAATATATACACTATATATCAATGTATATCAATACAGTCTGCAGGGATACAGTCTGTAAGCACACGATTGTATGTCTTTACAAAAAATTTAAAAAAAAAAAAAAAAAAAAACCCCAGGTCCGCGGGACAAATTTTCAAGCGTTGACCGGTCCGCAGCTACAAAAAGGTTGGGGACCACTGCTCTAGAGTCCAGTGGCAACATCCTTTACACCACTGCATCCCACGCTTTGCATTGGACTTGGTGATGTATGGCTTAGATGCAGCTGCTCGGCCATGGAAACCCATTCCATGAAGCTCTCTGCGTACTATACGTGGGCTAATTGGAAGGTCACATGAAGTTTGGAGCAACTGACTGCAGAAAGTCTTTGCACTACACGCGTCAGCATCCGCTGACCCCTCTCTTGTCAGTTTATGTGGCCTACCACTTGGTGGCTGAGTTGCTGTTGTTCCCAAACTCTTCACTTTTCTTATAATAAAGTTGACTTTGGAATATTTTGGAGCGAGGAAATTTCACGACTGGATTTGTTGCGCAGGTGGCATCCGAGGACAGTTCCACGCTGGAAATCGCTAAGAATGGCCCATTCTTTCACAAATGTTTGCAGAAACAGTCTCCATGCCTAAGTGCTTGATTTTATACACCGGGCCAAGTGATTAGGACACCTGATTCTCATCATTTGGTTGGGTGGCCAAATGCTTTTTGGCAATATAGTGTATTTTGCGGTTAGCCTGTGAAGGTGAGAATAAAGCGCATGTTGGAGACCATTGACAGGCTCAAATGTTTATCAGTGTTCCTCCATTTTTCTCTCCTCTCCGGCTGCGTCAAACTGAGTCTTTATTGGAGATTTTTTTAGCCTAATTCTCCTGGAACGAAAGGCAATTAGTGGAAACAAAACATTAAACGTTAAAATGTGGGTTGCAGCGGGAGGTTTGCTGCTTGTGGTGTTGAAAGCCCGCAAGCTCTGCCTGTCAGTCAAAAGCGAGGCGGGGCCGTGCTTGTATAAATATGTTTTTTTTTTTTGGTCTGGGCTGCGTTGAAGATAATTAAATAGCCTGGCTTGGGACGGCAGCACGGCCTGAAATGTCAAGGCGCTGTGTGTTAGGTGGGCGGCGGAGGTGTAACGCTGCAAAAGGGCAAGAAGAGAATATGGCCTCTGCTTTTTTTTTTTTTAATTCAAATGAACACGAGAGCGGCTCTTCTACTTGGCCTCTCACTTTGCAGTAATTGTGATTCCAGCCCTTCCTTTTTTTTTTTTATTGGCTGCAATTGACAGCAGTGACACTGTGTGCTCTGCCTTCAATACATTTTTCATGACCCTGGAGAGTGAGGCAGACCATAAAACATTGATGGTAAAATGTCAAAAAAAAAAAGAGATATTGAGTTTCACAACCGCACAATCGCTGTGTTGTTGTCACACGTGGTCGCCGTTAAATGGCGGCGCGTCAGCCAGCGTCTCCGCCACCTCTTTAGCCACGCGCAGGATCCTTCATGAATGTTTTATTCCCTTTTATTCTCCGCTCTCGACGAGGCTTTTTTTCCGCAGCCACCTCCGTATGTGCAGTAATATTCCCTCGTTAATATTCAACGCCGCTTGTGCACACCGCATCAAATGCTGCCGCATTAAATATTGACAACGTTGTTCTTATTTTTGATCGATACCTCTGCACTCTGTGACATTTGCTAAAAAGGGGAACAAAAAAAAAGGATAAGTGGATTTTATTTGATTAACGTGAATGCTGCAAAATGATGTGACCAAGCTGCCATTGAGGAATATATAACGCTTGTCCTTACATCAGGGCATATCAAAGCAATCTTAAAAAAACTATTAATCGATTTAAACTATTATACAAACATGGGGTCTGGTTCAAATATAGAGATGAGGGTCTTTAATTTGTACTCTGTCTCAAAGTGTTAACATGTGCTTAATGTTTCCTTACCATTATGTCAGGTTCATGTTGTCTATTACCATTTTGTCAGGTTCAAACACTGATGACATCTATTAAACAAGACAAGAAGCAAGGAATCAAACAGAGACAGAATTAAATTTGGCTCAGTGAGGAGAAACGCGTACATCCGTACCTTTGTACAGTGTCACTACGCTCTTACGAAAGATTGTACTCCTCCTTCTTTATTTGGACTTTCCCTGATTACATGGCAACAGCTGTTTCTAAAGGGACGGGGGTCGTAAACAGCCATCGCCTTTGATTACAACAGTTCAAAGAAAAGTTCGCCTGGAGGGGAGTCTGGTCCTGCTTCCTCTCCGCTTTGTAGTTCTCGGGTAAAGACAAAATCTTTCTGTGGATTACAATACATCAAAGAAACAGAACACCTTTATGTTGCTTCCCATCCTACACAGTGGAGTTTTATAAGCCTTCTGTTTGGTAGGATCAAAGACAGCTTTTGTCCTCTAGCCGGAAACTCATTGAAACACAAAGTTTTGTGATAACTTAGATACAATTATTCTGACACTATTGTTGGTATTTTGTCGATTACCATTGTTGGTGTATTCATTCTTCCTACATTTTTGATACAAATTGTTGATACACTGTAATAATTATTGTTACCTGTGGTAATGCCACTATGGTACAACATTTGTATAATACGTAACCAAAGTAACAGTGAAACTCAATGTATTAATCACTGAATGGAGAACTGTGGGTGGGATTAAATAAATTATGTTCTTCCCACTCCCTTTCAGGCAAAACTGGACAATCATGCTTACATACTGTACATTACCTTTTGCATTATATTAATGTATATTATTATGTATTGTCTACCTTGTACTTTATTTTTATTAAATGTCATTGCCTGAAATAAATGAATAAATAAATAAAATAATAAAAAAATAGCAATCTTAAAAAATTTTTAGAAAGGGAAACTGTTTTTTAATCGATTTCAGTTTCAATCAAGATCATTTTTTGTAAATCTCACCTTTCAAATGACTCTGTTTTCAATGGAGATTTTCGCTCATCGTAAAACCAAACATACTGAATCAATGATCCCATTCATTGTTGATTATGTGCCTGATCATCTAAAGCAGGTGTAACCAGGAATTGTCATATGGAACACGGATAGCACAGCATCCACTTATATGACCCAATTCAAACACCTTTTTCCACTCGTAGTGCAAATAAACTGCCCAAAAAAAACATTTAAATACAACACACATTGTCACACATAACACATGCTCCCTGAACCTTTTGGCTATTAAAAAAAAAATTATAATAAAAATGATACCCATTTATATACAATACAATGTATTATGGGAAACATGCAAAACACAATGTAAGAGTACATATATATATATATATATATATATATATATATATGTATATGTATATATATATATATATATATATATATATATATATATATATATATATATATATGTATATATATATATATATATATATATATATATATATATATATATATATATATATATATATCGGGATCTTTCTGTGTGGAGTTTGCATGTTCTCCCCATAACTGTGTGGGTTCCCTCTGGGTACTTCGACTTCCTCCCACCTCCAAAGACATGCACCTGGGGATAGGTTGATTGGCAACACCAAATTGGCCCTAGTGTGTGAATGTGACTGTGAATGTTGTCTGTGTTGGCCCTGCGATGAGGTGGCGACTTGTCCAGGGTGTACCCTGCCTTCCCACCAAGTGCAGCTGGGATAGGCTCCAGCACCCCCCCTGACAAGCAGTAAAAAATGGATGGATGGATAATATGAACACTTAAACATAATTGACACATCTATACTTTTACTTTTAGCTGAGGAAATGTGTTCCAACATTAGCACGGCTAATTGCGGTTTCTGGTACTGTATGTGCATCAGGCACGTATGAGGTGGTATTTGCTTGGCACAACATAACGCACTACATGTAAAGATTTTCTACTTTGTGTATTGACATGGTAGTAGGCTATATGATTTATGCCTAACGTGGTTTTCGCGTAACGTGGGTTGGCTCATAGAATTGCACTCTGCACTGTGCGTACATGGAAGAGAATGCAGTGCGTCAGGTTGGATGCAACATGGAGTTATGCTGAACAAAATGTGGCGGGCGGTAACTTTAGTGTTGGTCTTAGCTTGCCATCAAAGTAGGCCTCTGCAATATATAATATATTATTATTACAGATGTCCAATAATGGCTTTTTTGCCGATATCCGATATTGTCCAACTCTTAATTACCAATTCCGATATCAACCGATACCGATATATACATTCGTATAATTAACACATTATTATGCCTAATTTTGTTGTGATGCCCCGCTGGATGCATTAAACAATGTAACAAGGTTTTCCAAAATAAATCAACTCAAGTTATGGAAAAAAATGCCAACATGGCACTGCCATATTTATTATTGAAGTCACAAAGTGCATTATTTTTTTTAACATGCCTCAAAACAGCAGCTTGGAATTTGGGACATGCTCTCCCTGAGAGAGCATGGGGAGGTTGAGGTGGGCAGGGTTGGGGGGACGGGGTTGTGGTGGGGGGAGGGTGGGATATTGTAGCGTCCTGGAAGAGTTAGTGCTGCAAGGGGTTCTGGGTATTTGTTCTGTTGTGTTTATGTTGTGTTACGGTGCGGATGTTCTCCCAAAATGTGTTTGTCATTCTTGTTTGGTGTGGGTTCACAGTGTGGCGCATATTTGTAACAGTGTTAAAGTTGTTTATACGGCCACCCTCAGTGTGACCTGTATGGCTGTTGCATTCACTTGTGTGTGTGAAAAGCCGTAGATATTATGTGATTGGGCCGGCATGCAAAGGCAGTGCCTTTAAGGTTTATTGGCGCTCTGTACTTCTCCCTACATCCGTGTACCACTCTGTACAGCGGCGTTTTAAAAAGTCATACAATTTAATTTTTGAAACCGATACGATAATTTCCGATATTACATTTTAAAGCATTTATCGGCCGATAATATCGGCAATCCGATATTACCGGACATCTCTACCATTTACCACTGTTCTTCATCTTGCCTCTCTGAAAACTCCGGCAGGCCGTAGTGTGGACGTTCATGAACTAGTATTAAAACAAGGTAAATATACATGTACTCTTGGGGGTCCTGCTGAGTTTGCTCATGCCTTGGGCCGACTCCAGTTCAACATTTTCTATCGCTGCGCGCATACAGAAATTTGAAGTAGAAAGCGGGGGTGGATGTTTTGGTCAGATATTTCAGCATGCAGTATGTTGACCTACATTGGATTACTTTTAGCATCCTTAATGTACAAAGCGTACATTGACCATGTGGGCCATATCTAATACCGCTGCAACCGATTCCTTTTAAAGCCACAACCTTTGTTCCTTCTGAGCGTCTTCCCTCCATCCACATCTTCCGCTGCATCGCGACGCTGTTTGACAGCAAACTGTTGATTATTTTCAAAAAGTCAACTAAAAGCAGCGCCGCCCCCGCACGGAGCTGCCGGCAGGAGAGCGGCAAGGAAACTTTAATTTGCTCGCCTTCCACCGTGATGAGGATGGAGGGGAAACGGGGCGAGGCGGACGCGTAGCTCGCCTCTCTGGATGCGTTCGTGTTGTTTACGCCTCGGCTTGTTGCTGGACTCACAGCAGTAATCAAGCACACGCTCGTCTACTTTGGCCTGTGGCGGCTTGATGGAACCAGCCTGGTGGGACACGGATGCTTTTCACTCGGCCTCGCTTCGTTTTCTCCTTCTGACCAAAGGCTCATTACAGCATCCCCCACACCCCCCCCTCATTGACAGACTGCGGTCTGTACAGCTTCTATTTGATCTGACCTCGTCAACCGTAAATACTCTGAGTCATTGTTCTGCATTTCTGCTAAATGTAGAAACGTGATACGTGATCTCACGTTGTAACGAACACTCTTTCTGGGAAGGCGTAAGGAATAAATGCAAAATTGATGTGACGGTGCAGAAGGTGCACTTGTCTAGAACAGTGTTTTTCAACCACTAGTGTGGAGTGAGATACAGTCTGGTGTGCCATGGGAGATTATGTAATTTCACCTATTTGGGTTAAAAATATTTTTTGCAAACCAGTAATTATAGTCTGCAAATTGTGTTGTTGTTGAGTGTCAGAGCTGTCTAGAGCTCGGCAGAGTAACCGTGTAATACTCTTCCATATCAGTAGGTGGCAGCCGGTAGCTAATTGCTTTGTAGATGTCAGAAACAGCGGGAGGCAGTGTGCAGGTAAAAAGGTGTCGAATGCTTAAATAAAAAATAAACAAAAGGTGAGTGCCCTTAATAAAAGGCATTGAAGCTTAGGGAAGGCTATGCAGAACAAAACTAAAACTGAACTGGCGACGAAGTAAACAAAAACGGAATGCTGGACGACAGCAAAGACTTACTGTGGAGCAGAGACGGCGTCCACAAAGTACATCCGAACATGACATGACAATCAACAATGTCCCCACAAAGAAGGATAAAAACAACTGAAATATTATTGATTGCTAAAACAAAGCAGGTGCGCGAAATATCGCTCAAAGGAAGACCAGAAACTGCTACAGGAAAATACCAATAAAAGAGAAAAAGCCACCAAAATAGGAGCGCAAGACAAGAACTAAAACATTACACACAGGAAAACAGCAAAAAACTCAAAATAAGTCATGGCGTGATGTGACAGGTGGTGACAGTACACCTACTTTGAGACAAGAGCTATAGTGATGCATGCTTGGTTATGGTTTGAATTCATATCCAACAATTGTGACAATGACTTTTTATTGTCAACTGAGTGTCCTTTTTTTAATGATTTCTGCTGGTGGTGTGCCTCCGGAATTTTTTCAACGCAAAAAAGGTGCCTTGGCTCAAAAAAGGTTGAAAAACACTGGTCTAGAATATGCATTATCACGTCCTGATATCTTTGTGCCAAGTTAAAGTACCAGCAATTACACACATCATAGGTCCTTTTTTCTCTATTGCAAGGGTAAAAATAGAGTTCATTGAATTCATTATACATGCATTGTGTTTGCACCCTCAGCTGCTGGAAGTGTGAATAAAGACCTTTAACTCCTCACATTCATTCTGCCCGACGTACATTTTCAGTTTTAAAATATGCACCCTTAAAGAAACCTGGCAATAAATAATGACTTGTTCATTGCCAGTAGTGCTAAAGTGTGTTTCACAGAGAATAACTTTTCTCTCCACCGCCCCCTTAAGCCAGCAACACCAAAACTTTGCTAAAATATGCAGCACGTGGTTGCGAGGTGAGCCCCTGCAGGATGGAAAAGTTCCTCATTTATTCTTTCTTTCCTTCCTTCCAGGTGTGCCCGGCAAACCTCACATCTCTGGATTAGAGAATCCGGTGCAGGAGGGGGGCACGGTCACCTTGACCTGCACCAGCACTGGCAGCAAACCCCCCGCCCGGCTGCACTGGTTTCGCGGGGACGAGGAGCTGGAAGGTGAGGCATGCTGCAACGATCGACTGTCTGGGCGTGCGTGCGTGCGTGCGTGCGTGTGTGTGTGTGTGTGTGTGTGTGTGTACATTTGGCAGGGTAACAAGGCCTTTTGTTGTATGTGTACAAGCATGCAAACATCCTTTTATTTGTGTTTGTGATTGGCTTGTCACTGTGTGTATGCTGTCTGGATGTGTGTCCTATACCAGTGTGTGCAAATGCCAACAGAGTGAGTATGATAGTAGAATTGTCTCACATCAACTTATATATATATATATATATATATATATATATATATATATATATATATATATATATATATATATTGTAGCTGAGATAGGCTCCAGCACCCCCCGCGACCCCAAAGGGAATAAGCGGTAGAAAATGGATGGATGTATATATATATATATATATATGTATATATATATATATATGTATATGTATATATCAATATGATATTAATACATATGCATATATTAATAAATATACAAATACAAATGTGATATACAAACAAATAAATATTTTCTATAAATAAATGCGTATTTGTAAATATATTTTTGAGATTTGAAAATGTATACAAATAAAATGTATAAATATAAAAATGTGACATTCAAATAAATCAAGAATTTGTATAAATGAATGTGTATTTGTAAATATATTTTTGAGATTTGAATATAAATATGCTTGATTTTGTATTTGTGTTTGTATTGAATTTGCATATGTGGATCGCTTTTTTGCCCTTGTGTCGATGAGACATTCCTACCACAAACCAGATGCACAAATAAATGTGACCTACACACTTCCCTGAACAACCAGCAGAGGGCACTGCAGCCAGTACACGTTTATTTATACACATTTTTGATTTATTTGTATGTCTGATTGATTGAGACTTTTATTAGTAGAATGCACAGTGCAGTACATATTCCGTACAATTGACAACTAAATGGTAACACCCGAATAGGTTTTTCAACTTGTTTAAGTCGAGGTCCACGTTAATCAATTCATGGTAAATTTTCACATTCACATTTTTATATTTAAAACATTTTTTTGTATATATTTTCAAATCTCAAAAATATATTTACAAATACGCGTTTATACAAATTATTTATGTATTTGTATATCACATATGTATTTGTATATTTATTAATATATGCATATGTATTAATAACATATTGATATATATAAGTTGATGTGAGACAATTCTACTTCCATAAGTGAGATGTGTTTGTATGCTATTCCTTTACATTGCTGTCTTGCGGCAGGTGTGAATGCATACGCTGCTTTTTTTCGGGGACTCTGTAACTCGGGGGTAGGAATAGGTATTCTTTATATTTTAACCAATACTGGTACCAAATCTTCGCAATGAGGTGGCGACTTGTCCAGGGTGTACGTAGTAACAATCATTTTTAGCACAATAACACTTCCGTTTGCATTGATTAAAGCAAACAATAATATACTAAACGACAACACACAACTTCAACTACTTCAACCTTGACAAACCCCCCCCCCTCCACACCGTGGCGACAAAGCCAGACAAAATATAAACGATAAAACACTGAATATTTAGAGTTTGTAAAATTTGACTCCTACCTTGTTTACTTTCCTGACGACCTCCTTAAAGTTTTATAATCAATCAGAAATATCTAGCAGCTAAAATGCGCCAAACATGGGGAAATATGGAGATATATGTGCATATATTACCCATCATGCCCAATAATACATTTATATAAGTGTAATTTTAAAATTATGTATTTGTGTTTTATAATGTCCACAAAGTTCAATGAGGAGGATGTGCGTTATGCGCGACCATATGTTGACTTTATTTGTTGGTTGTAGTTAATTTACACCATGAGTGGGGAAGGTTGTTTGGCTCGTTAAATAATGATTCGTTCAATATACACATGAGGGTGGTAAAATCTGTTTAATATCACACCTTACAGGTGCCATATGAGATAATTTAACGTCAAGTCATCATTAATTGGCCCTGATATGTCAAAAGGTATTAATACAACTTGTTATTTTCGAATACCTTTATAACTTGTAATGGTAGTTCAGCGGGTATATGCTCATTTCAAAATTAGATTAGTGTACCTTATCATATCATGGTTGTTTTATTTCCTTTAAAACACTTTCTTGTGGCCTACACAACATGTAATAGTGGGTCTTTGGTAAAAAAGATTGCAAAGATTTTGATTTAAAGACCTATTTTCAAGACGTTTTTTGCTCCCAGTTTGTTTTCAGAGCTGGAGTTGTTAGATGCATCTGGTTTGAGTGACTTTCACCACAACACAACATCCCAGATGATATAGCGAGATCAGCGGCTTGCCGTGTTTTGTTGTCGTTACAAAGGAAGGAGGCGATGCAGGCGGACAAAAACGAGAAATGAAGCCCAACTGACGTACAGGTTGGAACAATAGGCTGGCTAAGGTTAAACTTAAACTTCTACTTTTTAATGCTATACCCTGGACATACATGTGTATATTGCATGACAATAAAAAGGCTTTTTTAAAATTCTATATTATGTAAATAACTTCGCTGCAGAGCTGCTCGGAGTTGTACTCAGTGGCCTAGTGGTTAGAGTGTCCGCCCTGAGATCGGTAGGTTGTGAGTTCAAACCCCGGCCGAGTCATACCAAAGACTATAAAAATGGGACCCATTACCTCCCTGCTTGGCACTCAGCATCAAGGGTTGGAATTGGGGGTTAAATCACCAAAATGATTCCCGGGCGTGGCCACTGCTGCTGCCCACTGCTCCCCTCACCTCCCAGGGGGTGATCAAGGGTGATGGGTCAAATGCAGAGAATAATTTTGCCACACCTAGTGTGTGTGTGACAATCATTGGTACTTTAACTTTAACTTTAAACAATGGAGGCTCAAGACTATAAACTGAGCTACAAGCTACGAGCTACACCGCGAGTGCAATAATATAATACATAACTTACTTGTCCATTGGCAAACACAGTAGGCACTGATCCAATTAAAAGTAGTTTTTAGGAAAATCCTTCTTTATTTTGCCGGAGGGCGGGGACGCTGTTGTCTTAAATTGGAAGGCTAAGCTAGTTACACAACAACGCGAGGTAACATTGCTAACGTATCAGTCACACATTTCTAACCCACTGTTGTTACTTACCGTTTCATTGTCTCCTCCATTGCCATAGAGAGTCGGCACCGAGCCCGCCATCAAAAGTCGTTTTTTGGAAAATCAATTTTTATACTGGCACAGGCTTCGGAAGCAGGACTCTTCAAAGTGCTCTGCACACACGAAGGGTGCATTGCCACCAATCATGAAAGTTAAAAGTAAGGCAGATGAGGCTGGAAGTTTCTACTTCTGCTGGTTAAATCAACCAACAGAGCATGTTCGGTCTTCGTGTCGTAACATGGGCATTTTGTCGTTTGAACTAGAAATGCTCGAACATTAAATAAAACGGTCACGCAAATGCCAATGGGTAAGCCTTCACTTTATACCGACATATCCGCAAACGTCACAGGTCTAAAAAAACGTAACTGAACTGACAAAATCCAATCGGACCATTTAGAGCACAGATTCTGGCCCGCGACATCATTGTATCTGGCCCGCAAACACCTGGAAATGATATGTGTCAATAAAGTACTTGATATGTTCTCACTAAATGTAATAGATTTTTATCATTTTGACAGAAAAAATATATGCACTGCTTGAAATTTCAAGCCTTTTAAACATTAATAGTATCCATTATTGCAACAAGTATTACAGTATATTACCATACTTTCTAAACATTTTTTGTCTAAATAATACAATTTAAAAAACTAAATATCTGCTTGACTTATGATTTTACAGCAAACTATCCATCAAATTGAAAAAACCCCCACAATTTTTAGCGGTAAAATTCTGTTGACTGAGCTGCCATATTTTTACTGTAAAATCTTGTTTATAACGGTGTATTACTGTAAATGGAAAAACGATTAAAAAAAATTTACGGTAGAAAAACTGGCAGCTAAGTTGCCAGAATAAAAAAGGAACTTAAAAAAAATTCTGTAAAATTCTGGCAACTAAGCTGCCAGCTTTTTCCGTAACCCCCCCGGTCCCCCTAAAAAAAAAAAAACAGGTACTGTTTTTCCATTTCCCGTAAAATGTTGTAAAAAATAAAACAAATATATATATTTTACAATAAAATTTTGTAAATGTGAAGTCTTTACTGTAAAATCGACAGTCTACTTAAAACAATTTATATACTTAATGTAATCCAGAGGCAAATTCCTACATTATTCACTGTTACAAGTGGCCCTCTGATGGCAGCCATAACTGCGATGTGGCCCTCAATGAAAACGAGTTTGACATCCCTGACCTAACATCTTTGATAGTCAAAACATGTTTGTAACAATCCCCATTTTGTTATACTAATGCGTAAAACTGCTATCTAAACATGGAAGTGTAGCTCCTCTCCTCTAAATGCAAGTGCTCCTAAAGCAGGAATACAAATTATGCATTCCTGCAAAATACAAACTCTGGCAAGACACCAACGCACTGCAGGTAGTTTATTTATTGTCTTTAAAAAAAAATTCTGGCAACTAAGCTGCCAGCTTTTTCTGTAAAAAACAAAACAGTGGCACTGTTTTTATATTTACCGTAAAATGTTGTTTAAAATAAAAAGAGACTATTTTACAGTAACATTTTAGAAATGCAAAGTTTTTACTGTAAAATCGACCGTATACTTAAAACAATGTATATAATTAATGATGTAATCCAGAGGGAAATTCAACCATTATTCGCCGTTGCAATCGGCCCTCTGATGGCAGCCATAACTGCGATGTGGCCCTCAATAAAAACGAGTTTGTTTTATAAATATCTCTGCAATTCCCCCAGTTTGATTTCACATTTTCAGGACTTAAGTAGACCCCAAATACACGTAAGCCGGTACTAGCAGGTTAGAAAAGTTGGTTTTGCATAATAGGGCCCCTTTAAATGGGGCCTGAGCAGGGCTTTAAAAAATGAAACACAAAACCCTTTTTTATGGAAATTTGAGTCAATTATATAAATTAATTAACTAAGTTATACATAAAAAAATAAGTAATAATAAAATCCACAACAAATTGTCATGGTTGTTGCTCCAATACAGAACGTAGAAAACGTGCAAAAAGCGACTTTTGTAACATTGATGCTTATAATTTCAGGGGTTTGTGAATGCGACCTCGCTTGCCGTAACCTAAATTGGGGTATCATGAGGAAGGGCTGTGTTGTTGTTGTTGTTGTTGTGGTTGTGGCTTCTAGCAACCTTAGCACAGCGATGCTCGCGGTGTTAGGAGGGCTGCTGTTGGCGTGTTAAAGGGGAATCGTACCTTTTTGGGGGATTTTCCCTATCATTCAAAATACTTATGTAAGACATATGCATTCTAAATAGTAAATCAATGTGATTAAAAGTCTGCTTACAATGGAGCCTATGGAAGTTGCTCTATTCTGCTTATAAAAACCTTTAAAAAAAACATCCAAACATCTCCATTAAGGTTTTATATAATGAATGCTGTAAGTATACATGTAATGTAGTAAGAGGCACATTTATAATAACATTTAACAATTACGTGTTTTGCTCATTTTAAGCATACGCAGTAATTTCAAAAACGCATTACAACGTTCGCTTTTTATTTAA